>NW_027331362.1:0-108237 GCF_022965805.1 Primulina eburnea
AATAGCACGCAAAAAGTGTTCCCAAAAGTTCTATTGACAACTTCAGTTTGTCCATCTGTTGAGGATGACAAGTAGTAGATTACAACAATATTGAGCAAAGTTTAGCCCATAAAGTAATCCAAAAATAGAATCCCTCCCCTTCTTAGTCCTAGGCAACCCCAAAATAAAGTCCATAGAAATGTCAATCCAAGTTCTTTTAAGAATAGCACGCAAAAGTGTTCCCAAAGTTCTATTGACAACTTCAGTTTGTCCATCCGTTTGAGGATGACAAGTAGTAGATTACAACAATATTGAGCAAAGTTTAGCCCATAAAGTAATCCAAAAATAGAATCCCTCCCCTTCTTAGTCCTAGGCAACCCCAAAATAAAGTGCATAGAAATGTCAATCCAAGTTCTTTTAAGAATAGCACGCAAAAGTGTTCCCAAAGTTCTATTGACAACTTCAGTTTGTCCATCCGTTTGAGGATGACAAGTAGTAGATTACAACAATATTGAGCAAAGTTTAGCCCATAAAGTAATCCAAAAATAGAATCCCTCCCCTTCTTAGTCCTAGGCAACCCCAAAATAAAGTGCATAGAAATGTCAATCCAAGTTCTTTTAAGAATAGCACGCAAAAGTGTTCCCAAAGTTCTATTGACAACTTCAGTTTGTCCATCTGTTTGAGGATGACAAGTAGTAGATTACAACAATATTGAGCAAAGTTTAGCCCATAAAGTAATCCAAAAATAGAATCCCTCCCCTTCTTAGTCCTAGGCAACCCCAAAATAAAGTGCATAGAAATGTCAATCCAAGTTCTTTTAAGAATAGCACGCAAAAGTGTTCCCAAAGTTCTATTGACAACTTCAGTTTGTCCATCCGTTTGAGGATGACAAGTAGTAGATTACAACAATATTGAGCAAAGTTTAGCCCATAAAGTAATCCAAAAATAGAATCCCTCCCCTTCTTAGTCCTAGGCAACCCCAAAATAAAGTGCATAGAAATGTCAATCCAAGTTCTTTTAAGAATAGCACGCAAAAGTGTTCCCAAAGTTCTATTGACAACTTCAGTTTGTCCATCTGTTTGAGGATGACAAGTAGTAGATTACAACAATATTGAGCAAAGTTTAGCCCATAAAGTAATCCAAAAATAGAATCCCTCCCCTTCTTAGTCCTAGGCAACCCCAAAATAAAGTGCATAGAAATGTCAATCCAAGTTCTTTTAAGAATAGCACGCAAAAGTGTTCCCAAAGTTCTATTGACAACTTCAGTTTGTCCATCCGTTTGAGGATGACAAGTAGTAGATTACAACAATATTGAGCAAAGTTTAGCCCATAAAGTAATCCAAAAATAGAATCCCTCCCCTTCTTAGTCCTAGGCAACCCCAAAATAAAGTGCATAGAAATGTCAATCCAAGTTCTTTTAAGAATAGCACGCAAAAGTGTTCCCAAAGTTCTATTGACAACTTCAGTTTGTCCATCCTGTTTGAGGATGACAAGTAGTAGATTACAACAATATTGAGCAAAGTTTAGCCCATAAAGTAATCCAAAAATAGAATCCCTCCCCTTCTTAGTCCTAGGCAACCCCAAAATAAAGTGCATAGAAATGTCAATCCAAGTTCTTTTAAGAATAGCACGCAAAAGTGTTCCCAAAGTTCTATTGACAACTTCAGTTTGTCCATCTGTTTGAGGATGACAAGTAGTAGATTACAACAATATTGAGCAAAGTTTAGCCCATAAAGTAATCCAAAAATAGAATCCCTCCCCTTCTTAGTCCTAGGCAACCCCAAAATAAAGTGCATAGAAATGTCAATCCAAGTTCTTTTAAGAATAGCACGCAAAAGTGTTCCCAAAGTTCTATTGACAACTTCAGTTTGTCCATCTGTTTGAGGATGACAAGTAGTAGATTACAACAATATTGAGCAAAGTTTAGCCCATAAAGTAATCCAAAAATAGAATCCCTCCCCTTCTTAGTCCTAGGCAACCCCAAAATAAAGTGCATAGAAATGTCAATCCAAGTTCTTTTAAGAATAGCACGCAAAAGTGTTCCCAAAGTTCTATTGACAACTTCAGTTTGTCCATCTGTTTGAGGATGACAAGTAGTAGATTACAACAATATTGAGCAAAGTTTAGCCCATAAAGTAATCCAAAAATAGAATCCCTCCCCTTCTTAGTCCTAGGCAACCCCAAAATAAAGTGCATAGAAATGTCAATCCAAGTTCTTTTAAGAATAGCACGCAAAAGTGTTCCCAAAGTTCTATTGACAACTTCAGTTTGTCCATCCGTTTGAGGATGACAAGTAGTAGATTACAACAATATTGAGCAAAGTTTAGCCCATAAAGTAATCCAAAAATAGAATCCCTCCCCTTCTTAGTCCTAGGCAACCCCAAAATAAAGTGCATAGAAATGTCAATCCAAGTTCTTTTAAGAATAGCACGCAAAAGTGTTCCCAAAGTTCTATTGACAACTTCAGTTTGTCCATCTGTTTGAGGATGACAAGTAGTAGATTACAACAATATTGAGCAAAGTTTAGCCCATAAAGTAATCCAAAAATAGAATCCCTCCCCTTCTTAGTCCTAGGCAACCCCAAAATAAAGTGCATAGAAATGTCAATCCAAGTTCTTTTAAGAATAGCACGCAAAAGTGTTCCCAAAGTTCTATTGACAACTTCAGTTTGTCCATCTGTTTGAGGATGACAAGTAGTAGATTACAACAATATTGAGCAAAGTTTAGCCCATAAAGTAATCCAAAAATAGAATCCCTCCCCTTCTTAGTCCTAGGCAACCCCAAAATAAAGTGCATAGAAATGTCAATCCAAGTTCTTTTAAGAATAGCACGCAAAAGTGTTCCCAAAGTTCTATTGACAACTTCAGTTTGTCCATCCGTTTGAGGATGACAAGTAGTAGATTACAACAATATTGAGCAAAGTTTAGCCCATAAAGTAATCCAAAAATAGAATCCCTCCCCTTCTTAGTCCTAGGCAACCCCAAAATAAAGTGCATAGAAATGTCAATCCAAGTTCTTTTAAGAATAGCACGCAAAAGTGTTCCCAAAGTTCTATTGACAACTTCAGTTTGTCCATCTGTTTGAGGATGACAAGTAGTAGATTACAACAATATTGAGCAAAGTTTAGCCCATAAAGTAATCCAAAAATAGAATCCCTCCCCTTCTTAGTCCTAGGCAACCCCAAAATAAAGTCCATAGAAATGTCAATCCAAGTTCTTTTAAGAATAGCACGCAAAAGTGTTCCCAAAGTTCTATTGACAACTTCAGTTTGTCCATCTGTTTGAGGATGACAAGTAGTAGATTACAACAATATTGAGCAAAGTTTAGCCCATAAAGTAATCCAAAAATAGAATCCCTCCCCTTCTTAGTCCTAGGCAACCCCAAAATAAAGTGCATAGAAATGTCAATCCAAGTTCTTTTAAGAATAGCACGCAAAAGTGTTCCCAAAGTTCTATTGACAACTTCAGTTTGTCCATCCGTTTGAGGATGACAAGTAGTAGATTACAACAATATTGAGCAAAGTTTAGCCCATAAAGTAATCCAAAAATAGAATCCCTCCCCTTCTTAGTCCTAGGCAACCCCAAAATAAAGTGCATAGAAATGTCAATCCAAGTTCTTTTAAGAATAGCACGCAAAAGTGTTCCCAAAGTTCTATTGACAACTTCAGTTTGTCCATCTGTTTGAGGATGACAAGTAGTAGATTACAACAATATTGAGCAAAGTTTAGCCCATAAAGTAATCCAAAAATAGAATCCCTCCCCTTCTTAGTCCTAGGCAACCCCAAAATAAAGTGCATAGAAATGTCAATCCAAGTTCTTTTAAGAATAGCACGCAAAAGTGTTCCCAAAGTTCTATTGACAACTTCAGTTTGTCCATCCGTTTGAGGATGACAAGTAGTAGATTACAACAATATTGAGCAAAGTTTAGCCCATAAAGTAATCCAAAAATAGAATCCCTCCCCTTCTTAGTCCTAGGCAACCCCAAAATAAAGTGCATAGAAATGTCAATCCAAGTTCTTTTAAGAATAGCACGCAAAAGTGTTCCCAAAGTTCTATTGACAACTTCAGTTTGTCCATCCTGTTTGAGGATGACAAGTAGTAGATTACAACAATATTGAGCAAAGTTTAGCCCATAAAGTAATCCAAAAATAGAATCCCTCCCCTTCTTAGTCCTAGGCAACCCCAAAATAAAGTGCATAGAAATGTCAATCCAAGTTCTTTTAAGAATAGCACGCAAAAGTGTTCCCAAAGTTCTATTGACAACTTCAGTTTGTCCATCCGTTTGAGGATGACAAGTAGTAGATTACAACAATATTGAGCAAAGTTTAGCCCATAAAGTAATCCAAAAATAGAATCCCTCCCCTTCTTAGTCCTAGGCAACCCCAAAATAAAGTGCATAGAAATGTCAATCCAAGTTCTTTTAAGAATAGCACGCAAAAGTGTTCCCAAAGTTCTATTGACAACTTCAGTTTGTCCATCCGTTTGAGGATGACAAGTAGTAGATTACAACAATATTGAGCAAAGTTTAGCCCATAAAGTAATCCAAAAATAGAATCCCTCCCCTTCTTAGTCCTAGGCAACCCCAAAATAAAGTCCATAGAAATGTCAATCCAAGTTCTTTTAAGAATAGCACGCAAAAGTGTTCCCAAAGTTCTATTGACAACTTCAGTTTGTCCATCTGTTTGAGGATGACAAGTAGTAGATTACAACAATATTGAGCAAAGTTTAGCCCATAAAGTAATCCAAAAATAGAATCCCTCCCCTTCTTAGTCCTAGGCAACCCCAAAATAAAGTGCATAGAAATGTCAATCCAAGTTCTTTTAAGAATAGCACGCAAAAGTGTTCCCAAAGTTCTATTGACAACTTCAGTTTGTCCATCTGTTTGAGGATGACAAGTAGTAGATTACAACAATATTGAGCAAAGTTTAGCCCATAAAGTAATCCAAAAATAGAATCCCTCCCCTTCTTAGTCCTAGGCAACCCCAAAATAAAGTGCATAGAAATGTCAATCCAAGTTCTTTTAAGAATAGCACGCAAAAGTGTTCCCAAAGTTCTATTGACAACTTCAGTTTGTCCATCTGTTTGAGGATGACAAGTAGTAGATTACAACAATATTGAGCAAAGTTTAGCCCATAAAGTAATCCAAAAATAGAATCCCTCCCCTTCTTAGTCCTAGGCAACCCCAAAATAAAGTGCATAGAAATGTCAATCCAAGTTCTTTTAAGAATAGCACGCAAAAGTGTTCCCAAAGTTCTATTGACAACTTCAGTTTGTCCATCCGTTTGAGGATGACAAGTAGTAGATTACAACAATATTGAGCAAAGTTTAGCCCATAAAGTAATCCAAAAATAGAATCCCTCCCCTTCTTAGTCCTAGGCAACCCCAAAATAAAGTGCATAGAAATGTCAATCCAAGTTCTTTTAAGAATAGCACGCAAAAGTGTTCCCAAAGTTCTATTGACAACTTCAGTTTGTCCATCCGTTTGAGGATGACAAGTAGTAGATTACAACAATATTGAGCAAAGTTTAGCCCATAAAGTAATCCAAAAATAGAATCCCTCCCCTTCTTAGTCCTAGGCAACCCCAAAATAAAGTGCATAGAAATGTCAATCCAAGTTCTTTTAAGAATAGCACGCAAAAGTGTTCCCAAAGTTCTATTGACAACTTCAGTTTGTCCATCCGTTTGAGGATGACAAGTAGTAGATTACAACAATATTGAGCAAAGTTTAGCCCATAAAGTAATCCAAAAATAGAATCCCTCCCCTTCTTAGTCCTAGGCAACCCCAAAATAAAGTGCATAGAAATGTCAATCCAAGTTCTTTTAAGAATAGCACGCAAAAGTGTTCCCAAAGTTCTATTGACAACTTCAGTTTGTCCATCCGTTTGAGGATGACAAGTAGTAGATTACAACAATATTGAGCAAAGTTTAGCCCATAAAGTAATCCAAAAATAGAATCCCTCCCCTTCTTAGTCCTAGGCAACCCCAAAATAAAGTGCATAGAAATGTCAATCCAAGTTCTTTTAAGAATAGCACGCAAAAGTGTTCCCAAAGTTCTATTGACAACTTCAGTTTGTCCATCTGTTTGAGGATGACAAGTAGTAGATTACAACAATATTGAGCAAAGTTTAGCCCATAAAGTAATCCAAAAATAGAATCCCTCCCCTTCTTAGTCCTAGGCAACCCCAAAATAAAGTGCATAGAAATGTCAATCCAAGTTCTTTTAAGAATAGCACGCAAAAGTGTTCCCAAAGTTCTATTGACAACTTCAGTTTGTCCATCTGTTTGAGGATGACAAGTAGTAGATTACAACAATATTGAGCAAAGTTTAGCCCATAAAGTAATCCAAAAATAGAATCCCTCCCCTTCTTAGTCCTAGGCAACCCCAAAATAAAGTGCATAGAAATGTCAATCCAAGTTCTTTTAAGAATAGCACGCAAAAGTGTTCCCAAAGTTCTATTGACAACTTCAGTTTGTCCATCTGTTTGAGGATGACAAGTAGTAGATTACAACAATATTGAGCAAAGTTTAGCCCATAAAGTAATCCAAAAATAGAATCCCTCCCCTTCTTAGTCCTAGGCAACCCCAAAATAAAGTGCATAGAAATGTCAATCCAAGTTCTTTTAAGAATAGCACGCAAAAGTGTTCCCAAAGTTCTATTGACAACTTCAGTTTGTCCATCTGTTTGAGGATGACAAGTAGTAGATTACAACAATATTGAGCAAAGTTTAGCCCATAAAGTAATCCAAAAATAGAATCCCTCCCCTTCTTAGTCCTAGGCAACCCCAAAATAAAGTGCATAGAAATGTCAATCCAAGTTCTTTTAAGAATAGCACGCAAAAGTGTTCCCAAAGTTCTATTGACAACTTCAGTTTGTCCATCCGTTTGAGGATGACAAGTAGTAGATTACAACAATATTGAGCAAAGTTTAGCCCATAAAGTAATCCAAAAATAGAATCCCTCCCCTTCTTAGTCCTAGGCAACCCCAAAATAAAGTGCATAGAAATGTCAATCCAAGTTCTTTTAAGAATAGCACGCAAAAGTGTTCCCAAAGTTCTATTGACAACTTCAGTTTGTCCATCCGTTTGAGGATGACAAGTAGTAGATTACAACAATATTGAGCAAAGTTTAGCCCATAAAGTAATCCAAAAATAGAATCCCTCCCCTTCTTAGTCCTAGGCAACCCCAAAATAAAGTCCATAGAAATGTCAATCCAAGTTCTTTTAAGAATAGCACGCAAAAGTGTTCCCAAAGTTCTATTGACAACTTCAGTTTGTCCATCTGTTTGAGGATGACAAGTAGTAGATTACAACAATATTGAGCAAAGTTTAGCCCATAAAGTAATCCAAAAATAGAATCCCTCCCCTTCTTAGTCCTAGGCAACCCCAAAATAAAGTGCATAGAAATGTCAATCCAAGTTCTTTTAAGAATAGCACGCAAAAGTGTTCCCAAAGTTCTATTGACAACTTCAGTTTGTCCATCCGTTTGAGGATGACAAGTAGTAGATTACAACAATATTGAGCAAAGTTTAGCCCATAAAGTAATCCAAAAATAGAATCCCTCCCCTTCTTAGTCCTAGGCAACCCCAAAATAAAGTGCATAGAAATGTCAATCCAAGTTCTTTTAAGAATAGCACGCAAAAGTGTTCCCAAAGTTCTATTGACAACTTCAGTTTGTCCATCTGTTTGAGGATGACAAGTAGTAGATTACAACAATATTGAGCAAAGTTTAGCCCATAAAGTAATCCAAAAATAGAATCCCTCCCCTTCTTAGTCCTAGGCAACCCCAAAATAAAGTCATAGAAATGTCAATCCAAGTTCTTTTAAGAATAGCACGCAAAAGTGTTCCCAAAGTTCTATTGACAACTTCAGTTTGTCCATCCGTTTGAGGATGACAAGTAGTAGATTACAACAATATTGAGCAAAGTTTAGCCCATAAAGTAATCCAAAAATAGAATCCCTCCCCTTCTTAGTCCTAGGCAACCCCAAAATAAAGTGCATAGAAATGTCAATCCAAGTTCTTTTAAGAATAGCACGCAAAAGTGTTCCCAAAGTTCTATTGACAACTTCAGTTTGTCCATCCGTTTGAGGATGACAAGTAGTAGATTACAACAATATTGAGCAAAGTTTAGCCCATAAAGTAATCCAAAAATAGAATCCCTCCCCTTCTTAGTCCTAGGCAACCCCAAAATAAAGTGCATAGAAATGTCAATCCAAGTTCTTTTAAGAATAGCACGCAAAAGTGTTCCCAAAGTTCTATTGACAACTTCAGTTTGTCCATCCTGTTTGAGGATGACAAGTAGTAGATTACAACAATATTGAGCAAAGTTTAGCCCATAAAGTAATCCAAAAATAGAATCCCTCCCCTTCTTAGTCCTAGGCAACCCCAAAATAAAGTGCATAGAAATGTCAATCCAAGTTCTTTTAAGAATAGCACGCAAAAGTGTTCCCAAAGTTCTATTGACAACTTCAGTTTGTCCATCTGTTTGAGGATGACAAGTAGTAGATTACAACAATATTGAGCAAAGTTTAGCCCATAAAGTAATCCAAAAATAGAATCCCTCCCCTTCTTAGTCCTAGGCAACCCCAAAATAAAGTGCATAGAAATGTCAATCCAAGTTCTTTTAAGAATAGCACGCAAAAGTGTTCCAAAGTTCTATTGACAACTTCAGTTTGTCCATCTGTTTGAGGATGACAAGTAGTAGATTACAACAATATTGAGCAAAGTTTAGCCCATAAAGTAATCCAAAAATAGAATCCCTCCCCTTCTTAGTCCTAGGCAACCCCAAAATAAAGTGCATAGAAATGTCAATCCAAGTTCTTTTAAGAATAGCACGCAAAAGTGTTCCCAAAGTTCTATTGACAACTTCAGTTTGTCCATCTGTTTGAGGATGACAAGTAGTAGATTACAACAATATTGAGCAAAGTTTAGCCCATAAAGTAATCCAAAAATAGAATCCCTCCCCTTCTTAGTCCTAGGCAACCCCAAAATAAAGTGCATAGAAATGTCAATCCAAGTTCTTTTAAGAATAGCACGCAAAAGTGTTCCCAAAGTTCTATTGACAACTTCAGTTTGTCCATCCGTTTGAGGATGACAAGTAGTAGATTACAACAATATTGAGCAAAGTTTAGCCCATAAAGTAATCCAAAAATAGAATCCCTCCCCTTCTTAGTCCTAGGCAACCCCAAAATAAAGTGCATAGAAATGTCAATCCAAGTTCTTTTAAGAATAGCACGCAAAAGTGTTCCCAAAGTTCTATTGACAACTTCAGTTTGTCCATCTGTTTGAGGATGACAAGTAGTAGATTACAACAATATTGAGCAAAGTTTAGCCCATAAAGTAATCCAAAAATAGAATCCCTCCCCTTCTTAGTCCTAGGCAACCCCAAAATAAAGTGCATAGAAATGTCAATCCAAGTTCTTTTAAGAATAGCACGCAAAAGTGTTCCCAAAGTTCTATTGACAACTTCAGTTTGTCCATCCGTTTGAGGATGACAAGTAGTAGATTACAACAATATTGAGCAAAGTTTAGCCCATAAAGTAATCCAAAAATAGAATCCCTCCCCTTCTTAGTCCTAGGCAACCCCAAAATAAAGTGCATAGAAATGTCAATCCAAGTTCTTTTAAGAATAGCACGCAAAAGTGTTCCCAAAGTTCTATTGACAACTTCAGTTTGTCCATCTGTTTGAGGATGACAAGTAGTAGATTACAACAATATTGAGCAAAGTTTAGCCCATAAAGTAATCCAAAAATAGAATCCCTCCCCTTCTTAGTCCTAGGCAACCCCAAAATAAAGTGCATAGAAATGTCAATCCAAGTTCTTTTAAGAATAGCACGCAAAAGTGTTCCCAAAGTTCTATTGACAACTTCAGTTTGTCCATCGTTTGAGGATGACAAGTAGTAGATTACAACAATATTGAGCAAAGTTTAGCCCATAAAGTAATCCAAAAATAGAATCCCTCCCCTTCTTAGTCCTAGGCAACCCCAAAATAAAGTGCCATAGAAATGTCAATCCAAGTTCTTTTAAGAATAGCACGCAAAAGTGTTCCAAAGTTCTATTGACAACTTCAGTTTGTCCATCCGTTTGAGGATGACAAGTAGTAGATTACAACAATATTGAGCAAAGTTTAGCCCATAAAGTAATCCAAAAATAGAATCCCTCCCCTTCTTAGTCCTAGGCAACCCCAAAATAAAGTCCATAGAAATGTCAATCCAAGTTCTTTTAAGAATAGCACGCAAAAGTGTTCCCAAAGTTCTATTGACAACTTCAGTTTGTCCATCCGTTTGAGGATGACAAGTAGTAGATTACAACAATATTGAGCAAAGTTTAGCCCATAAAGTAATCCAAAAATAGAATCCCTCCCCTTCTTAGTCCTAGGCAACCCCAAAATAAAGTGCATAGAAATGTCAATCCAAGTTCTTTTAAGAATAGCACGCAAAAGTGTTCCCAAAGTTCTATTGACAACTTCAGTTTGTCCATCCGTTTGAGGATGACAAGTAGTAGATTACAACAATATTGAGCAAAGTTTAGCCCATAAAGTAATCCAAAAATAGAATCCCTCCCCTTCTTAGTCCTAGGCAACCCCAAAATAAAGTCATAGAAATGTCAATCCAAGTTCTTTTAAGAATAGCACGCAAAAGTGTTCCCAAAGTTCTATTGACAACTTCAGTTTGTCCATCTGTTTGAGGATGACAAGTAGTAGATTACAACAATATTGAGCAAAGTTTAGCCCATAAAGTAATCCAAAAATAGAATCCCTCCCCTTCTTAGTCCTAGGCAACCCCAAAATAAAGTCCATAGAAATGTCAATCCAAGTTCTTTTAAGAATAGCACGCAAAAGTGTTCCCAAAGTTCTATTGACAACTTCAGTTTGTCCATCCGTTTGAGGATGACAAGTAGTAGATTACAACAATATTGAGCAAAGTTTAGCCCATAAAGTAATCCAAAAATAGAATCCCTCCCCTTCTTAGTCCTAGGCAACCCCAAAATAAAGTGCATAGAAATGTCAATCCAAGTTCTTTTAAGAATAGCACGCAAAAGTGTTCCCAAAGTTCTATTGACAACTTCAGTTTGTCCATCTGTTTGAGGATGACAAGTAGTAGATTACAACAATATTGAGCAAAGTTTAGCCCATAAAGTAATCCAAAAATAGAATCCCTCCCCTTCTTAGTCCTAGGCAACCCCAAAATAAAGTGCATAGAAATGTCAATCCAAGTTCTTTTAAGAATAGCACGCAAAAGTGTTCCCAAAGTTCTATTGACAACTTCAGTTTGTCCATCCGTTTGAGGATGACAAGTAGTAGATTACAACAATATTGAGCAAAGTTTAGCCCATAAAGTAATCCAAAAATAGAATCCCTCCCCTTCTTAGTCCTAGGCAACCCCAAAATAAAGTGCCATAGAAATGTCAATCCAAGTTCTTTTAAGAATAGCACGCAAAAGTGTTCCCAAAGTTCTATTGACAACTTCAGTTTGTCCATCTGTTTGAGGATGACAAGTAGTAGATTACAACAATATTGAGCAAAGTTTAGCCCATAAAGTAATCCAAAAATAGAATCCCTCCCCTTCTTAGTCCTAGGCAACCCCAAAATAAAGTCCATAGAAATGTCAATCCAAGTTCTTTTAAGAATAGCACGCAAAAGTGTTCCCAAAGTTCTATTGACAACTTCAGTTTGTCCATCCGTTTGAGGATGACAAGTAGTAGATTACAACAATATTGAGCAAAGTTTAGCCCATAAAGTAATCCAAAAATAGAATCCCTCCCCTTCTTAGTCCTAGGCAACCCCAAAATAAAGTCCATAGAAATGTCAATCCAAGTTCTTTTAAGAATAGCACGCAAAAGTGTTCCCAAAGTTCTATTGACAACTTCAGTTTGTCCATCCGTTTGAGGATGACAAGTAGTAGATTACAACAATATTGAGCAAAGTTTAGCCCATAAAGTAATCCAAAAATAGAATCCCTCCCCTTCTTAGTCCTAGGCAACCCCAAAATAAAGTGCATAGAAATGTCAATCCAAGTTCTTTTAAGAATAGCACGCAAAAGTGTTCCCAAAGTTCTATTGACAACTTCAGTTTGTCCATCCGTTTGAGGATGACAAGTAGTAGATTACAACAATATTGAGCAAAGTTTAGCCCATAAAGTAATCCAAAAATAGAATCCCTCCCCTTCTTAGTCCTAGGCAACCCCAAAATAAAGTGCATAGAAATGTCAATCCAAGTTCTTTTAAGAATAGCACGCAAAAGTGTTCCCAAAGTTCTATTGACAACTTCAGTTTGTCCATCTGTTTGAGGATGACAAGTAGTAGATTACAACAATATTGAGCAAAGTTTAGCCCATAAAGTAATCCAAAAATAGAATCCCTCCCCTTCTTAGTCCTAGGCAACCCCAAAATAAAGTGCATAGAAATGTCAATCCAAGTTCTTTTAAGAATAGCACGCAAAAGTGTTCCCAAAGTTCTATTGACAACTTCAGTTTGTCCATCCGTTTGAGGATGACAAGTAGTAGATTACAACAATATTGAGCAAAGTTTAGCCCATAAAGTAATCCAAAAATAGAATCCCTCCCCTTCTTAGTCCTAGGCAACCCCAAAATAAAGTGCATAGAAATGTCAATCCAAGTTCTTTTAAGAATAGCACGCAAAAGTGTTCCCAAAGTTCTATTGACAACTTCAGTTTGTCCATCTGTTTGAGGATGACAAGTAGTAGATTACAACAATATTGAGCAAAGTTTAGCCCATAAAGTAATCCAAAAATAGAATCCCTCCCCTTCTTAGTCCTAGGCAACCCCAAAATAAAGTGCATAGAAATGTCAATCCAAGTTCTTTTAAGAATAGCACGCAAAAGTGTTCCCAAAGTTCTATTGACAACTTCAGTTTGTCCATCTGTTTGAGGATGACAAGTAGTAGATTACAACAATATTGAGCAAAGTTTAGCCCATAAAGTAATCCAAAAATAGAATCCCTCCCCTTCTTAGTCCTAGGCAACCCCAAAATAAAGTGCATAGAAATGTCAATCCAAGTTCTTTTAAGAATAGCACGCAAAAGTGTTCCCAAAGTTCTATTGACAACTTCAGTTTGTCCATCCGTTTGAGGATGACAAGTAGTAGATTACAACAATATTGAGCAAAGTTTAGCCCATAAAGTAATCCAAAAATAGAATCCCTCCCCTTCTTAGTCCTAGGCAACCCCAAAATAAAGTGCATAGAAATGTCAATCCAAGTTCTTTTAAGAATAGCACGCAAAAGTGTTCCCAAAGTTCTATTGACAACTTCAGTTTGTCCATCTGTTTGAGGATGACAAGTAGTAGATTACAACAATATTGAGCAAAGTTTAGCCCATAAAGTAATCCAAAAATAGAATCCCTCCCCTTCTTAGTCCTAGGCAACCCCAAAATAAAGTGCATAGAAATGTCAATCCAAGTTCTTTTAAGAATAGCACGCAAAAGTGTTCCCAAAGTTCTATTGACAACTTCAGTTTGTCCATCCGTTTGAGGATGACAAGTAGTAGATTACAACAATATTGAGCAAAGTTTAGCCCATAAAGTAATCCAAAAATAGAATCCCTCCCCTTCTTAGTCCTAGGCAACCCCAAAATAAAGTGCATAGAAATGTCAATCCAAGTTCTTTTAAGAATAGCACGCAAAAGTGTTCCAAAGTTCTATTGACAACTTCAGTTTGTCCATCCGTTTGAGGATGACAAGTAGTAGATTACAACAATATTGAGCAAAGTTTAGCCCATAAAGTAATCCAAAAATAGAATCCCTCCCCTTCTTAGTCCTAGGCAACCCCAAAATAAAGTCATAGAAATGTCAATCCAAGTTCTTTTAAGAATAGCACGCAAAAGTGTTCCCAAAGTTCTATTGACAACTTCAGTTTGTCCATCCGTTTGAGGATGACAAGTAGTAGATTACAACAATATTGAGCAAAGTTTAGCCCATAAAGTAATCCAAAAATAGAATCCCTCCCCTTCTTAGTCCTAGGCAACCCCAAAATAAAGTGCATAGAAATGTCAATCCAAGTTCTTTTAAGAATAGCACGCAAAAGTGTTCCCAAAGTTCTATTGACAACTTCAGTTTGTCCATCCGTTTGAGGATGACAAGTAGTAGATTACAACAATATTGAGCAAAGTTTAGCCCATAAAGTAATCCAAAAATAGAATCCCTCCCCTTCTTAGTCCTAGGCAACCCCAAAATAAAGTCCATAGAAATGTCAATCCAAGTTCTTTTAAGAATAGCACGCAAAAGTGTTCCCAAAGTTCTATTGACAACTTCAGTTTGTCCATCCTGTTTGAGGATGACAAGTAGTAGATTACAACAATATTGAGCAAAGTTTAGCCCATAAAGTAATCCAAAAATAGAATCCCTCCCCTTCTTAGTCCTAGGCAACCCCAAAATAAAGTGCATAGAAATGTCAATCCAAGTTCTTTTAAGAATAGCACGCAAAAGTGTTCCCAAAGTTCTATTGACAACTTCAGTTTGTCCATCCGTTTGAGGATGACAAGTAGTAGATTACAACAATATTGAGCAAAGTTTAGCCCATAAAGTAATCCAAAAATAGAATCCCTCCCCTTCTTAGTCCTAGGCAACCCCAAAATAAAGTGCCATAGAAATGTCAATCCAAGTTCTTTTAAGAATAGCACGCAAAAGTGTTCCCAAAGTTCTATTGACAACTTCAGTTTGTCCATCCGTTTGAGGATGACAAGTAGTAGATTACAACAATATTGAGCAAAGTTTAGCCCATAAAGTAATCCAAAAATAGAATCCCTCCCCTTCTTAGTCCTAGGCAACCCCAAAATAAAGTGCATAGAAATGTCAATCCAAGTTCTTTTAAGAATAGCACGCAAAAGTGTTCCCAAAGTTCTATTGACAACTTCAGTTTGTCCATCTGTTTGAGGATGACAAGTAGTAGATTACAACAATATTGAGCAAAGTTTAGCCCATAAAGTAATCCAAAAATAGAATCCCTCCCCTTCTTAGTCCTAGGCAACCCCAAAATAAAGTGCATAGAAATGTCAATCCAAGTTCTTTTAAGAATAGCACGCAAAAGTGTTCCCAAAGTTCTATTGACAACTTCAGTTTGTCCATCTGTTTGAGGATGACAAGTAGTAGATTACAACAATATTGAGCAAAGTTTAGCCCATAAAGTAATCCAAAAATAGAATCCCTCCCCTTCTTAGTCCTAGGCAACCCCAAAATAAAGTGCATAGAAATGTCAATCCAAGTTCTTTTAAGAATAGCACGCAAAAGTGTTCCCAAAGTTCTATTGACAACTTCAGTTTGTCCATCCTGTTTGAGGATGACAAGTAGTAGATTACAACAATATTGAGCAAAGTTTAGCCCATAAAGTAATCCAAAAATAGAATCCCTCCCCTTCTTAGTCCTAGGCAACCCCAAAATAAAGTGCATAGAAATGTCAATCCAAGTTCTTTTAAGAATAGCACGCAAAAGTGTTCCCAAAGTTCTATTGACAACTTCAGTTTGTCCATCCGTTTGAGGATGACAAGTAGTAGATTACAACAATATTGAGCAAAGTTTAGCCCATAAAGTAATCCAAAAATAGAATCCCTCCCCTTCTTAGTCCTAGGCAACCCCAAAATAAAGTGCATAGAAATGTCAATCCAAGTTCTTTTAAGAATAGCACGCAAAAGTGTTCCCAAAGTTCTATTGACAACTTCAGTTTGTCCATCTGTTTGAGGATGACAAGTAGTAGATTACAACAATATTGAGCAAAGTTTAGCCCATAAAGTAATCCAAAAATAGAATCCCTCCCCTTCTTAGTCCTAGGCAACCCCAAAATAAAGTGCATAGAAATGTCAATCCAAGTTCTTTTAAGAATAGCACGCAAAAGTGTTCCCAAAGTTCTATTGACAACTTCAGTTTGTCCATCCGTTTGAGGATGACAAGTAGTAGATTACAACAATATTGAGCAAAGTTTAGCCCATAAAGTAATCCAAAAATAGAATCCCTCCCCTTCTTAGTCCTAGGCAACCCCAAAATAAAGTGCATAGAAATGTCAATCCAAGTTCTTTTAAGAATAGCACGCAAAAGTGTTCCCAAAGTTCTATTGACAACTTCAGTTTGTCCATCTGTTTGAGGATGACAAGTAGTAGATTACAACAATATTGAGCAAAGTTTAGCCCATAAAGTAATCCAAAAATAGAATCCCTCCCCTTCTTAGTCCTAGGCAACCCCAAAATAAAGTGCATAGAAATGTCAATCCAAGTTCTTTTAAGAATAGCACGCAAAAGTGTTCCCAAAGTTCTATTGACAACTTCAGTTTGTCCATCCGTTTGAGGATGACAAGTAGTAGATTACAACAATATTGAGCAAAGTTTAGCCCATAAAGTAATCCAAAAATAGAATCCCTCCCCTTCTTAGTCCTAGGCAACCCCAAAATAAAGTGCATAGAAATGTCAATCCAAGTTCTTTTAAGAATAGCACGCAAAAGTGTTCCCAAAGTTCTATTGACAACTTCAGTTTGTCCATCTGTTTGAGGATGACAAGTAGTAGATTACAACAATATTGAGCAAAGTTTAGCCCATAAAGTAATCCAAAAATAGAATCCCTCCCCTTCTTAGTCCTAGGCAACCCCAAAATAAAGTGCATAGAAATGTCAATCCAAGTTCTTTTAAGAATAGCACGCAAAAGTGTTCCCAAAGTTCTATTGACAACTTCAGTTTGTCCATCCGTTTGAGGATGACAAGTAGTAGATTACAACAATATTGAGCAAAGTTTAGCCCATAAAGTAATCCAAAAATAGAATCCCTCCCCTTCTTAGTCCTAGGCAACCCCAAAATAAAGTGCATAGAAATGTCAATCCAAGTTCTTTTAAGAATAGCACGCAAAAGTGTTCCCAAAGTTCTATTGACAACTTCAGTTTGTCCATCTGTTTGAGGATGACAAGTAGTAGATTACAACAATATTGAGCAAAGTTTAGCCCATAAAGTAATCCAAAAATAGAATCCCTCCCCTTCTTAGTCCTAGGCAACCCCAAAATAAAGTGCATAGAAATGTCAATCCAAGTTCTTTTAAGAATAGCACGCAAAAGTGTTCCCAAAGTTCTATTGACAACTTCAGTTTGTCCATCTGTTTGAGGATGACAAGTAGTAGATTACAACAATATTGAGCAAAGTTTAGCCCATAAAGTAATCCAAAAATAGAATCCCTCCCCTTCTTAGTCCTAGGCAACCCCAAAATAAAGTGCATAGAAATGTCAATCCAAGTTCTTTTAAGAATAGCACGCAAAAGTGTTCCCAAAGTTCTATTGACAACTTCAGTTTGTCCATCTGTTTGAGGATGACAAGTAGTAGATTACAACAATATTGAGCAAAGTTTAGCCCATAAAGTAATCCAAAAATAGAATCCCTCCCCTTCTTAGTCCTAGGCAACCCCAAAATAAAGTGCATAGAAATGTCAATCCAAGTTCTTTTAAGAATAGCACGCAAAAGTGTTCCCAAAGTTCTATTGACAACTTCAGTTTGTCCATCTGTTTGAGGATGACAAGTAGTAGATTACAACAATATTGAGCAAAGTTTAGCCCATAAAGTAATCCAAAAATAGAATCCCTCCCCTTCTTAGTCCTAGGCAACCCCAAAATAAAGTGCATAGAAATGTCAATCCAAGTTCTTTTAAGAATAGCACGCAAAAGTGTTCCCAAAGTTCTATTGACAACTTCAGTTTGTCCATCCGTTTGAGGATGACAAGTAGTAGATTACAACAATATTGAGCAAAGTTTAGCCCATAAAGTAATCCAAAAATAGAATCCCTCCCCTTCTTAGTCCTAGGCAACCCCAAAATAAAGTGCATAGAAATGTCAATCCAAGTTCTTTTAAGAATAGCACGCAAAAGTGTTCCCAAAGTTCTATTGACAACTTCAGTTTGTCCATCTGTTTGAGGATGACAAGTAGTAGATTACAACAATATTGAGCAAAGTTTAGCCCATAAAGTAATCCAAAAATAGAATCCCTCCCCTTCTTAGTCCTAGGCAACCCCAAAATAAAGTGCATAGAAATGTCAATCCAAGTTCTTTTAAGAATAGCACGCAAAAGTGTTCCCAAAGTTCTATTGACAACTTCAGTTTGTCCATCCGTTTGAGGATGACAAGTAGTAGATTACAACAATATTGAGCAAAGTTTAGCCCATAAAGTAATCCAAAAATAGAATCCCTCCCCTTCTTAGTCCTAGGCAACCCCAAAATAAAGTGCATAGAAATGTCAATCCAAGTTCTTTTAAGAATAGCACGCAAAAGTGTTCCCAAAGTTCTATTGACAACTTCAGTTTGTCCATCCGTTTGAGGATGACAAGTAGTAGATTACAACAATATTGAGCAAAGTTTAGCCCATAAAGTAATCCAAAAATAGAATCCCTCCCCTTCTTAGTCCTAGGCAACCCCAAAATAAAGTGCATAGAAATGTCAATCCAAGTTCTTTTAAGAATAGCACGCAAAAGTGTTCCCAAAGTTCTATTGACAACTTCAGTTTGTCCATCTGTTTGAGGATGACAAGTAGTAGATTACAACAATATTGAGCAAAGTTTAGCCCATAAAGTAATCCAAAAATAGAATCCCTCCCCTTCTTAGTCCTAGGCAACCCCAAAATAAAGTGCATAGAAATGTCAATCCAAGTTCTTTTAAGAATAGCACGCAAAAGTGTTCCCAAAGTTCTATTGACAACTTCAGTTTGTCCATCTGTTTGAGGATGACAAGTAGTAGATTACAACAATATTGAGCAAAGTTTAGCCCATAAAGTAATCCAAAAATAGAATCCCTCCCCTTCTTAGTCCTAGGCAACCCCAAAATAAAGTGCATAGAAATGTCAATCCAAGTTCTTTTAAGAATAGCACGCAAAAGTGTTCCCAAAGTTCTATTGACAACTTCAGTTTGTCCATCTGTTTGAGGATGACAAGTAGTAGATTACAACAATATTGAGCAAAGTTTAGCCCATAAAGTAATCCAAAAATAGAATCCCTCCCCTTCTTAGTCCTAGGCAACCCCAAAATAAAGTGCATAGAAATGTCAATCCAAGTTCTTTTAAGAATAGCACGCAAAAGTGTTCCCAAAGTTCTATTGACAACTTCAGTTTGTCCATCCGTTTGAGGATGACAAGTAGTAGATTACAACAATATTGAGCAAAGTTTAGCCCATAAAGTAATCCAAAAATAGAATCCCTCCCCTTCTTAGTCCTAGGCAACCCCAAAATAAAGTGCATAGAAATGTCAATCCAAGTTCTTTTAAGAATAGCACGCAAAAGTGTTCCCAAAGTTCTATTGACAACTTCAGTTTGTCCATCCGTTTGAGGATGACAAGTAGTAGATTACAACAATATTGAGCAAAGTTTAGCCCATAAAGTAATCCAAAAATAGAATCCCTCCCCTTCTTAGTCCTAGGCAACCCCAAAATAAAGTGCATAGAAATGTCAATCCAAGTTCTTTTAAGAATAGCACGCAAAAGTGTTCCCAAAGTTCTATTGACAACTTCAGTTTGTCCATCCGTTTGAGGATGACAAGTAGTAGATTACAACAATATTGAGCAAAGTTTAGCCCATAAAGTAATCCAAAAATAGAATCCCTCCCCTTCTTAGTCCTAGGCAACCCCAAAATAAAGTGCATAGAAATGTCAATCCAAGTTCTTTTAAGAATAGCACGCAAAAGTGTTCCCAAAGTTCTATTGACAACTTCAGTTTGTCCATCTGTTTGAGGATGACAAGTAGTAGATTACAACAATATTGAGCAAAGTTTAGCCCATAAAGTAATCCAAAAATAGAATCCCTCCCCTTCTTAGTCCTAGGCAACCCCAAAATAAAGTGCATAGAAATGTCAATCCAAGTTCTTTTAAGAATAGCACGCAAAAGTGTTCCCAAAGTTCTATTGACAACTTCAGTTTGTCCATCTGTTTGAGGATGACAAGTAGTAGATTACAACAATATTGAGCAAAGTTTAGCCCATAAAGTAATCCAAAAATAGAATCCCTCCCCTTCTTAGTCCTAGGCAACCCCAAAATAAAGTGCATAGAAATGTCAATCCAAGTTCTTTTAAGAATAGCACGCAAAAGTGTTCCCAAAGTTCTATTGACAACTTCAGTTTGTCCATCCGTTTGAGGATGACAAGTAGTAGATTACAACAATATTGAGCAAAGTTTAGCCCATAAAGTAATCCAAAAATAGAATCCCTCCCCTTCTTAGTCCTAGGCAACCCCAAAATAAAGTGCATAGAAATGTCAATCCAAGTTCTTTTAAGAATAGCACGCAAAAGTGTTCCCAAAGTTCTATTGACAACTTCAGTTTGTCCATCTGTTTGAGGATGACAAGTAGTAGATTACAACAATATTGAGCAAAGTTTAGCCCATAAAGTAATCCAAAAATAGAATCCCTCCCCTTCTTAGTCCTAGGCAACCCCAAAATAAAGTGCATAGAAATGTCAATCCAAGTTCTTTTAAGAATAGCACGCAAAAGTGTTCCCAAAGTTCTATTGACAACTTCAGTTTGTCCATCTGTTTGAGGATGACAAGTAGTAGATTACAACAATATTGAGCAAAGTTTAGCCCATAAAGTAATCCAAAAATAGAATCCCTCCCCTTCTTAGTCCTAGGCAACCCCAAAATAAAGTGCATAGAAATGTCAATCCAAGTTCTTTTAAGAATAGCACGCAAAAGTGTTCCCAAAGTTCTATTGACAACTTCAGTTTGTCCATCTGTTTGAGGATGACAAGTAGTAGATTACAACAATATTGAGCAAAGTTTAGCCCATAAAGTAATCCAAAAATAGAATCCCTCCCCTTCTTAGTCCTAGGCAACCCCAAAATAAAGTGCATAGAAATGTCAATCCAAGTTCTTTTAAGAATAGCACGCAAAAGTGTTCCCAAAGTTCTATTGACAACTTCAGTT
This sequence comes from Primulina eburnea, assembly GCF_022965805.1. Classification (NCBI taxonomy): domain Eukaryota; kingdom Viridiplantae; phylum Streptophyta; class Magnoliopsida; order Lamiales; family Gesneriaceae; genus Primulina; species Primulina eburnea. The sequence continues at coordinate 20,849 of NW_027331362.1, forward strand.
TGTCCATCCGTTTGAGGATGACAAGTAGTAGATTACAACAATATTGAGCAAAGTTTAGCCCATAAAGTAATCCAAAAATAGAATCCCTCCCCTTCTTAGTCCTAGGCAACCCCAAAATAAAGTGCATAGAAATGTCAATCCAAGTTCTTTTAAGAATAGCACGCAAAAGTGTTCCCAAAGTTCTATTGACAACTTCAGTTTGTCCATCCGTTTGAGGATGACAAGTAGTAGATTACAACAATATTGAGCAAAGTTTAGCCCATAAAGTAATCCAAAAATAGAATCCCTCCCCTTCTTAGTCCTAGGCAACCCCAAAATAAAGTGCATAGAAATGTCAATCCAAGTTCTTTTAAGAATAGCACGCAAAAGTGTTCCCAAAGTTCTATTGACAACTTCAGTTTGTCCATCTGTTTGAGGATGACAAGTAGTAGATTACAACAATATTGAGCAAAGTTTAGCCCATAAAGTAATCCAAAAATAGAATCCCTCCCCTTCTTAGTCCTAGGCAACCCCAAAATAAAGTGCATAGAAATGTCAATCCAAGTTCTTTTAAGAATAGCACGCAAAAGTGTTCCCAAAGTTCTATTGACAACTTCAGTTTGTCCATCTGTTTGAGGATGACAAGTAGTAGATTACAACAATATTGAGCAAAGTTTAGCCCATAAAGTAATCCAAAAATAGAATCCCTCCCCTTCTTAGTCCTAGGCAACCCCAAAATAAAGTGCATAGAAATGTCAATCCAAGTTCTTTTAAGAATAGCACGCAAAAGTGTTCCCAAAGTTCTATTGACAACTTCAGTTTGTCCATCTGTTTGAGGATGACAAGTAGTAGATTACAACAATATTGAGCAAAGTTTAGCCCATAAAGTAATCCAAAAATAGAATCCCTCCCCTTCTTAGTCCTAGGCAACCCCAAAATAAAGTGCATAGAAATGTCAATCCAAGTTCTTTTAAGAATAGCACGCAAAAGTGTTCCCAAAGTTCTATTGACAACTTCAGTTTGTCCATCCGTTTGAGGATGACAAGTAGTAGATTACAACAATATTGAGCAAAGTTTAGCCCATAAAGTAATCCAAAAATAGAATCCCTCCCCTTCTTAGTCCTAGGCAACCCCAAAATAAAGTGCATAGAAATGTCAATCCAAGTTCTTTTAAGAATAGCACGCAAAAGTGTTCCCAAAGTTCTATTGACAACTTCAGTTTGTCCATCCGTTTGAGGATGACAAGTAGTAGATTACAACAATATTGAGCAAAGTTTAGCCCATAAAGTAATCCAAAAATAGAATCCCTCCCCTTCTTAGTCCTAGGCAACCCCAAAATAAAGTGCATAGAAATGTCAATCCAAGTTCTTTTAAGAATAGCACGCAAAAGTGTTCCCAAAGTTCTATTGACAACTTCAGTTTGTCCATCTGTTTGAGGATGACAAGTAGTAGATTACAACAATATTGAGCAAAGTTTAGCCCATAAAGTAATCCAAAAATAGAATCCCTCCCCTTCTTAGTCCTAGGCAACCCCAAAATAAAGTGCATAGAAATGTCAATCCAAGTTCTTTTAAGAATAGCACGCAAAAGTGTTCCCAAAGTTCTATTGACAACTTCAGTTTGTCCATCTGTTTGAGGATGACAAGTAGTAGATTACAACAATATTGAGCAAAGTTTAGCCCATAAAGTAATCCAAAAATAGAATCCCTCCCCTTCTTAGTCCTAGGCAACCCCAAAATAAAGTGCATAGAAATGTCAATCCAAGTTCTTTTAAGAATAGCACGCAAAAGTGTTCCCAAAGTTCTATTGACAACTTCAGTTTGTCCATCTGTTTGAGGATGACAAGTAGTAGATTACAACAATATTGAGCAAAGTTTAGCCCATAAAGTAATCCAAAAATAGAATCCCTCCCCTTCTTAGTCCTAGGCAACCCCAAAATAAAGTGCATAGAAATGTCAATCCAAGTTCTTTTAAGAATAGCACGCAAAAGTGTTCCCAAAGTTCTATTGACAACTTCAGTTTGTCCATCTGTTTGAGGATGACAAGTAGTAGATTACAACAATATTGAGCAAAGTTTAGCCCATAAAGTAATCCAAAAATAGAATCCCTCCCCTTCTTAGTCCTAGGCAACCCCAAAATAAAGTGCATAGAAATGTCAATCCAAGTTCTTTTAAGAATAGCACGCAAAAGTGTTCCCAAAGTTCTATTGACAACTTCAGTTTGTCCATCTGTTTGAGGATGACAAGTAGTAGATTACAACAATATTGAGCAAAGTTTAGCCCATAAAGTAATCCAAAAATAGAATCCCTCCCCTTCTTAGTCCTAGGCAACCCCAAAATAAAGTGCATAGAAATGTCAATCCAAGTTCTTTTAAGAATAGCACGCAAAAGTGTTCCCAAAGTTCTATTGACAACTTCAGTTTGTCCATCCGTTTGAGGATGACAAGTAGTAGATTACAACAATATTGAGCAAAGTTTAGCCCATAAAGTAATCCAAAAATAGAATCCCTCCCCTTCTTAGTCCTAGGCAACCCCAAAATAAAGTGCATAGAAATGTCAATCCAAGTTCTTTTAAGAATAGCACGCAAAAGTGTTCCCAAAGTTCTATTGACAACTTCAGTTTGTCCATCTGTTTGAGGATGACAAGTAGTAGATTACAACAATATTGAGCAAAGTTTAGCCCATAAAGTAATCCAAAAATAGAATCCCTCCCCTTCTTAGTCCTAGGCAACCCCAAAATAAAGTGCATAGAAATGTCAATCCAAGTTCTTTTAAGAATAGCACGCAAAAGTGTTCCCAAAGTTCTATTGACAACTTCAGTTTGTCCATCTGTTTGAGGATGACAAGTAGTAGATTACAACAATATTGAGCAAAGTTTAGCCCATAAAGTAATCCAAAAATAGAATCCCTCCCCTTCTTAGTCCTAGGCAACCCCAAAATAAAGTGCATAGAAATGTCAATCCAAGTTCTTTTAAGAATAGCACGCAAAAGTGTTCCCAAAGTTCTATTGACAACTTCAGTTTGTCCATCTGTTTGAGGATGACAAGTAGTAGATTACAACAATATTGAGCAAAGTTTAGCCCATAAAGTAATCCAAAAATAGAATCCCTCCCCTTCTTAGTCCTAGGCAACCCCAAAATAAAGTGCATAGAAATGTCAATCCAAGTTCTTTTAAGAATAGCACGCAAAAGTGTTCCCAAAGTTCTATTGACAACTTCAGTTTGTCCATCTGTTTGAGGATGACAAGTAGTAGATTACAACAATATTGAGCAAAGTTTAGCCCATAAAGTAATCCAAAAATAGAATCCCTCCCCTTCTTAGTCCTAGGCAACCCCAAAATAAAGTGCATAGAAATGTCAATCCAAGTTCTTTTAAGAATAGCACGCAAAAGTGTTCCCAAAGTTCTATTGACAACTTCAGTTTGTCCATCCGTTTGAGGATGACAAGTAGTAGATTACAACAATATTGAGCAAAGTTTAGCCCATAAAGTAATCCAAAAATAGAATCCCTCCCCTTCTTAGTCCTAGGCAACCCCAAAATAAAGTGCATAGAAATGTCAATCCAAGTTCTTTTAAGAATAGCACGCAAAAGTGTTCCCAAAGTTCTATTGACAACTTCAGTTTGTCCATCTGTTTGAGGATGACAAGTAGTAGATTACAACAATATTGAGCAAAGTTTAGCCCATAAAGTAATCCAAAAATAGAATCCCTCCCCTTCTTAGTCCTAGGCAACCCCAAAATAAAGTGCATAGAAATGTCAATCCAAGTTCTTTTAAGAATAGCACGCAAAAGTGTTCCCAAAGTTCTATTGACAACTTCAGTTTGTCCATCTGTTTGAGGATGACAAGTAGTAGATTACAACAATATTGAGCAAAGTTTAGCCCATAAAGTAATCCAAAAATAGAATCCCTCCCCTTCTTAGTCCTAGGCAACCCCAAAATAAAGTGCATAGAAATGTCAATCCAAGTTCTTTTAAGAATAGCACGCAAAAGTGTTCCCAAAGTTCTATTGACAACTTCAGTTTGTCCATCTGTTTGAGGATGACAAGTAGTAGATTACAACAATATTGAGCAAAGTTTAGCCCATAAAGTAATCCAAAAATAGAATCCCTCCCCTTCTTAGTCCTAGGCAACCCCAAAATAAAGTGCATAGAAATGTCAATCCAAGTTCTTTTAAGAATAGCACGCAAAAGTGTTCCCAAAGTTCTATTGACAACTTCAGTTTGTCCATCTGTTTGAGGATGACAAGTAGTAGATTACAACAATATTGAGCAAAGTTTAGCCCATAAAGTAATCCAAAAATAGAATCCCTCCCCTTCTTAGTCCTAGGCAACCCCAAAATAAAGTGCATAGAAATGTCAATCCAAGTTCTTTTAAGAATAGCACGCAAAAGTGTTCCCAAAGTTCTATTGACAACTTCAGTTTGTCCATCTGTTTGAGGATGACAAGTAGTAGATTACAACAATATTGAGCAAAGTTTAGCCCATAAAGTAATCCAAAAATAGAATCCCTCCCCTTCTTAGTCCTAGGCAACCCCAAAATAAAGTGCATAGAAATGTCAATCCAAGTTCTTTTAAGAATAGCACGCAAAAGTGTTCCCAAAGTTCTATTGACAACTTCAGTTTGTCCATCCGTTTGAGGATGACAAGTAGTAGATTACAACAATATTGAGCAAAGTTTAGCCCATAAAGTAATCCAAAAATAGAATCCCTCCCCTTCTTAGTCCTAGGCAACCCCAAAATAAAGTGCATAGAAATGTCAATCCAAGTTCTTTTAAGAATAGCACGCAAAAGTGTTCCCAAAGTTCTATTGACAACTTCAGTTTGTCCATCTGTTTGAGGATGACAAGTAGTAGATTACAACAATATTGAGCAAAGTTTAGCCCATAAAGTAATCCAAAAATAGAATCCCTCCCCTTCTTAGTCCTAGGCAACCCCAAAATAAAGTGCATAGAAATGTCAATCCAAGTTCTTTTAAGAATAGCACGCAAAAGTGTTCCCAAAGTTCTATTGACAACTTCAGTTTGTCCATCTGTTTGAGGATGACAAGTAGTAGATTACAACAATATTGAGCAAAGTTTAGCCCATAAAGTAATCCAAAAATAGAATCCCTCCCCTTCTTAGTCCTAGGCAACCCCAAAATAAAGTGCATAGAAATGTCAATCCAAGTTCTTTTAAGAATAGCACGCAAAAGTGTTCCCAAAGTTCTATTGACAACTTCAGTTTGTCCATCTGTTTGAGGATGACAAGTAGTAGATTACAACAATATTGAGCAAAGTTTAGCCCATAAAGTAATCCAAAAATAGAATCCCTCCCCTTCTTAGTCCTAGGCAACCCCAAAATAAAGTGCATAGAAATGTCAATCCAAGTTCTTTTAAGAATAGCACGCAAAAGTGTTCCCAAAGTTCTATTGACAACTTCAGTTTGTCCATCTGTTTGAGGATGACAAGTAGTAGATTACAACAATATTGAGCAAAGTTTAGCCCATAAAGTAATCCAAAAATAGAATCCCTCCCCTTCTTAGTCCTAGGCAACCCCAAAATAAAGTGCATAGAAATGTCAATCCAAGTTCTTTTAAGAATAGCACGCAAAAGTGTTCCCAAAGTTCTATTGACAACTTCAGTTTGTCCATCTGTTTGAGGATGACAAGTAGTAGATTACAACAATATTGAGCAAAGTTTAGCCCATAAAGTAATCCAAAAATAGAATCCCTCCCCTTCTTAGTCCTAGGCAACCCCAAAATAAAGTGCATAGAAATGTCAATCCAAGTTCTTTTAAGAATAGCACGCAAAAGTGTTCCCAAAGTTCTATTGACAACTTCAGTTTGTCCATCTGTTTGAGGATGACAAGTAGTAGATTACAACAATATTGAGCAAAGTTTAGCCCATAAAGTAATCCAAAAATAGAATCCCTCCCCTTCTTAGTCCTAGGCAACCCCAAAATAAAGTGCATAGAAATGTCAATCCAAGTTCTTTTAAGAATAGCACGCAAAAGTGTTCCCAAAGTTCTATTGACAACTTCAGTTTGTCCATCCGTTTGAGGATGACAAGTAGTAGATTACAACAATATTGAGCAAAGTTTAGCCCATAAAGTAATCCAAAAATAGAATCCCTCCCCTTCTTAGTCCTAGGCAACCCCAAAATAAAGTGCATAGAAATGTCAATCCAAGTTCTTTTAAGAATAGCACGCAAAAGTGTTCCCAAAGTTCTATTGACAACTTCAGTTTGTCCATCTGTTTGAGGATGACAAGTAGTAGATTACAACAATATTGAGCAAAGTTTAGCCCATAAAGTAATCCAAAAATAGAATCCCTCCCCTTCTTAGTCCTAGGCAACCCCAAAATAAAGTGCATAGAAATGTCAATCCAAGTTCTTTTAAGAATAGCACGCAAAAGTGTTCCAAAGTTCTATTGACAACTTCAGTTTGTCCATCCGTTTGAGGATGACAAGTAGTAGATTACAACAATATTGAGCAAAGTTTAGCCCATAAAGTAATCCAAAAATAGAATCCCTCCCCTTCTTAGTCCTAGGCAACCCCAAAATAAAGTGCATAGAAATGTCAATCCAAGTTCTTTTAAGAATAGCACGCAAAAGTGTTCCCAAAGTTCTATTGACAACTTCAGTTTGTCCATCTGTTTGAGGATGACAAGTAGTAGATTACAACAATATTGAGCAAAGTTTAGCCCATAAAGTAATCCAAAAATAGAATCCCTCCCCTTCTTAGTCCTAGGCAACCCCAAAATAAAGTGCATAGAAATGTCAATCCAAGTTCTTTTAAGAATAGCACGCAAAAGTGTTCCCAAAGTTCTATTGACAACTTCAGTTTGTCCATCTGTTTGAGGATGACAAGTAGTAGATTACAACAATATTGAGCAAAGTTTAGCCCATAAAGTAATCCAAAAATAGAATCCCTCCCCTTCTTAGTCCTAGGCAACCCCAAAATAAAGTGCATAGAAATGTCAATCCAAGTTCTTTTAAGAATAGCACGCAAAAGTGTTCCCAAAGTTCTATTGACAACTTCAGTTTGTCCATCTGTTTGAGGATGACAAGTAGTAGATTACAACAATATTGAGCAAAGTTTAGCCCATAAAGTAATCCAAAAATAGAATCCCTCCCCTTCTTAGTCCTAGGCAACCCCAAAATAAAGTGCATAGAAATGTCAATCCAAGTTCTTTTAAGAATAGCACGCAAAAGTGTTCCCAAAGTTCTATTGACAACTTCAGTTTGTCCATCTGTTTGAGGATGACAAGTAGTAGATTACAACAATATTGAGCAAAGTTTAGCCCATAAAGTAATCCAAAAATAGAATCCCTCCCCTTCTTAGTCCTAGGCAACCCCAAAATAAAGTGCATAGAAATGTCAATCCAAGTTCTTTTAAGAATAGCACGCAAAAGTGTTCCCAAAGTTCTATTGACAACTTCAGTTTGTCCATCCGTTTGAGGATGACAAGTAGTAGATTACAACAATATTGAGCAAAGTTTAGCCCATAAAGTAATCCAAAAATAGAATCCCTCCCCTTCTTAGTCCTAGGCAACCCCAAAATAAAGTGCATAGAAATGTCAATCCAAGTTCTTTTAAGAATAGCACGCAAAAGTGTTCCCAAAGTTCTATTGACAACTTCAGTTTGTCCATCTGTTTGAGGATGACAAGTAGTAGATTACAACAATATTGAGCAAAGTTTAGCCCATAAAGTAATCCAAAAATAGAATCCCTCCCCTTCTTAGTCCTAGGCAACCCCAAAATAAAGTGCATAGAAATGTCAATCCAAGTTCTTTTAAGAATAGCACGCAAAAGTGTTCCCAAAGTTCTATTGACAACTTCAGTTTGTCCATCTGTTTGAGGATGACAAGTAGTAGATTACAACAATATTGAGCAAAGTTTAGCCCATAAAGTAATCCAAAAATAGAATCCCTCCCCTTCTTAGTCCTAGGCAACCCCAAAATAAAGTGCATAGAAATGTCAATCCAAGTTCTTTTAAGAATAGCACGCAAAAGTGTTCCCAAAGTTCTATTGACAACTTCAGTTTGTCCATCTGTTTGAGGATGACAAGTAGTAGATTACAACAATATTGAGCAAAGTTTAGCCCATAAAGTAATCCAAAAATAGAATCCCTCCCCTTCTTAGTCCTAGGCAACCCCAAAATAAAGTGCATAGAAATGTCAATCCAAGTTCTTTTAAGAATAGCACGCAAAAGTGTTCCCAAAGTTCTATTGACAACTTCAGTTTGTCCATCTGTTTGAGGATGACAAGTAGTAGATTACAACAATATTGAGCAAAGTTTAGCCCATAAAGTAATCCAAAAATAGAATCCCTCCCCTTCTTAGTCCTAGGCAACCCCAAAATAAAGTGCATAGAAATGTCAATCCAAGTTCTTTTAAGAATAGCACGCAAAAGTGTTCCCAAAGTTCTATTGACAACTTCAGTTTGTCCATCTGTTTGAGGATGACAAGTAGTAGATTACAACAATATTGAGCAAAGTTTAGCCCATAAAGTAATCCAAAAATAGAATCCCTCCCCTTCTTAGTCCTAGGCAACCCCAAAATAAAGTGCATAGAAATGTCAATCCAAGTTCTTTTAAGAATAGCACGCAAAAGTGTTCCAAAGTTCTATTGACAACTTCAGTTTGTCCATCTGTTTGAGGATGACAAGTAGTAGATTACAACAATATTGAGCAAAGTTTAGCCCATAAAGTAATCCAAAAATAGAATCCCTCCCCTTCTTAGTCCTAGGCAACCCCAAAATAAAGTGCATAGAAATGTCAATCCAAGTTCTTTTAAGAATAGCACGCAAAAGTGTTCCCAAAGTTCTATTGACAACTTCAGTTTGTCCATCCGTTTGAGGATGACAAGTAGTAGATTACAACAATATTGAGCAAAGTTTAGCCCATAAAGTAATCCAAAAATAGAATCCCTCCCCTTCTTAGTCCTAGGCAACCCCAAAATAAAGTGCATAGAAATGTCAATCCAAGTTCTTTTAAGAATAGCACGCAAAAGTGTTCCCAAAGTTCTATTGACAACTTCAGTTTGTCCATCTGTTTGAGGATGACAAGTAGTAGATTACAACAATATTGAGCAAAGTTTAGCCCATAAAGTAATCCAAAAATAGAATCCCTCCCCTTCTTAGTCCTAGGCAACCCCAAAATAAAGTGCATAGAAATGTCAATCCAAGTTCTTTTAAGAATAGCACGCAAAAGTGTTCCCAAAGTTCTATTGACAACTTCAGTTTGTCCATCCGTTTGAGGATGACAAGTAGTAGATTACAACAATATTGAGCAAAGTTTAGCCCATAAAGTAATCCAAAAATAGAATCCCTCCCCTTCTTAGTCCTAGGCAACCCCAAAATAAAGTGCATAGAAATGTCAATCCAAGTTCTTTTAAGAATAGCACGCAAAAGTGTTCCCAAAGTTCTATTGACAACTTCAGTTTGTCCATCCGTTTGAGGATGACAAGTAGTAGATTACAACAATATTGAGCAAAGTTTAGCCCATAAAGTAATCCAAAAATAGAATCCCTCCCCTTCTTAGTCCTAGGCAACCCCAAAATAAAGTGCATAGAAATGTCAATCCAAGTTCTTTTTAAGAATAGCACGCAAAAGTGTTCCCAAAGTTCTATTGACAACTTCAGTTTGTCCATCCGTTTGAGGATGACAAGTAGTAGATTACAACAATATTGAGCAAAGTTTAGCCCATAAAGTAATCCAAAAATATAATCCGAAGTTTTAACATATCTCAGTCAGTACATCACTTGATTTACGTGCGTGCTATTTTTGCGTGGGAATGTAAATGTCCATAGAAATGTAATCTACTAAACGGCAGAACAGTTCAAGGACATCATGTCTACTGGTCCTACCCTTCTTAGTCCTAGGCAACCCCAAAATAAAGTCCATAGAATGTCAATCCAAGTATTGTAATCTACTAAAGTAATCCAAAAATAGAATCCCTCCCCTTCTTAGTCCTAGGGATTCAATTTATGAATTACTTTATGGGCTAAACTTTGCTCCATATTGTTGTAATCTACTACTTGTCATTATCAAACGGATAGACAAACTGAAGTTGTCAATATTGAGCAAAGTTTAGCCCATAAAGTAATCCAAAAATAGAATCCCTCCCCTTCTTAGTCCTAGGCAACCCCAAAATAAAGTGCATAGAAATGTCAATCCAAGTTCTTTTAAGAATAGCACGCAAAAGTGTTCCCAAAGTTCTATTGACAACTTCAGTTTGTCCATCTGTTTGAGGATGACAAGTAGTAGATTACAACAATATTGAGCAAAGTTTAGCCCATAAAGTAATCCAAAAATAGAATCCCTCCCCTTCTTAGTCCTAGGCAACCCCAAAATAAAGTGCATAGAAATGTCAATCCAAGTTCTTTTAAGAATAGCACGCAAAAGTGTTCCCAAAGTTCTATTGACAACTTCAGTTTGTCCATCTGTTTGAGGATGACAAGTAGTAGATTACAACAATATTGAGCAAAGTTTAGCCCATAAAGTAATCCAAAAATAGAATCCCTCCCCTTCTTAGTCCTAGGCAACCCCAAAATAAAGTGCATAGAAATGTCAATCCAAGTTCTTTTAAGAATAGCACGCAAAAGTGTTCCCAAAGTTCTATTGACAACTTCAGTTTGTCCATCCTGTTTGAGGATGACAAGTAGTAGATTACAACAATATTGAGCAAAGTTTAGCCCATAAAGTAATCCAAAAATAGAATCCCTCCCCTTCTTAGTCCTAGGCAACCCCAAAATAAAGTGCATAGAAATGTCAATCCAAGTTCTTTTAAGAATAGCACGCAAAAGTGTTCCCAAAGTTCTATTGACAACTTCAGTTTGTCCATCTGTTTGAGGATGACAAGTAGTAGATTACAACAATATTGAGCAAAGTTTAGCCCATAAAGTAATCCAAAAATAGAATCCCTCCCCTTCTTAGTCCTAGGCAACCCCAAAATAAAGTGCATAGAAATGTCAATCCAAGTTCTTTTAAGAATAGCACGCAAAAGTGTTCCCAAAGTTCTATTGACAACTTCAGTTTGTCCATCCTGTTTGAGGATGACAAGTAGTAGATTACAACAATATTGAGCAAAGTTTAGCCCATAAAGTAATCCAAAAATAGAATCCCTCCCCTTCTTAGTCCTAGGCAACCCCAAAATAAAGTGCATAGAAATGTCAATCCAAGTTCTTTTAAGAATAGCACGCAAAAGTGTTCCCAAAGTTCTATTGACAACTTCAGTTTGTCCATCTGTTTGAGGATGACAAGTAGTAGATTACAACAATATTGAGCAAAGTTTAGCCCATAAAGTAATCCAAAAATAGAATCCCTCCCCTTCTTAGTCCTAGGCAACCCCAAAATAAAGTGCATAGAAATGTCAATCCAAGTTCTTTTAAGAATAGCACGCAAAAGTGTTCCCAAAGTTCTATTGACAACTTCAGTTTGTCCATCTGTTTGAGGATGACAAGTAGTAGATTACAACAATATTGAGCAAAGTTTAGCCCATAAAGTAATCCAAAAATAGAATCCCTCCCCTTCTTAGTCCTAGGCAACCCCAAAATAAAGTGCATAGAAATGTCAATCCAAGTTCTTTTAAGAATAGCACGCAAAAGTGTTCCCAAAGTTCTATTGACAACTTCAGTTTGTCCATCTGTTTGAGGATGACAAGTAGTAGATTACAACAATATTGAGCAAAGTTTAGCCCATAAAGTAATCCAAAAATAGAATCCCTCCCCTTCTTAGTCCTAGGCAACCCCAAAATAAAGTGCATAGAAATGTCAATCCAAGTTCTTTTAAGAATAGCACGCAAAAGTGTTCCCAAAGTTCTATTGACAACTTCAGTTTGTCCATCTGTTTGAGGATGACAAGTAGTAGATTACAACAATATTGAGCAAAGTTTAGCCCATAAAGTAATCCAAAAATAGAATCCCTCCCCTTCTTAGTCCTAGGCAACCCCAAAATAAAGTGCATAGAAATGTCAATCCAAGTTCTTTTAAGAATAGCACGCAAAAGTGTTCCCAAAGTTCTATTGACAACTTCAGTTTGTCCATCTGTTTGAGGATGACAAGTAGTAGATTACAACAATATTGAGCAAAGTTTAGCCCATAAAGTAATCCAAAAATAGAATCCCTCCCCTTCTTAGTCCTAGGCAACCCCAAAATAAAGTGCATAGAAATGTCAATCCAAGTTCTTTTAAGAATAGCACGCAAAAGTGTTCCCAAAGTTCTATTGACAACTTCAGTTTGTCCATCTGTTTGAGGATGACAAGTAGTAGATTACAACAATATTGAGCAAAGTTTAGCCCATAAAGTAATCCAAAAATAGAATCCCTCCCCTTCTTAGTCCTAGGCAACCCCAAAATAAAGTGCATAGAAATGTCAATCCAAGTTCTTTTAAGAATAGCACGCAAAAGTGTTCCCAAAGTTCTATTGACAACTTCAGTTTGTCCATCTGTTTGAGGATGACAAGTAGTAGATTACAACAATATTGAGCAAAGTTTAGCCCATAAAGTAATCCAAAAATAGAATCCCTCCCCTTCTTAGTCCTAGGCAACCCCAAAATAAAGTGCATAGAAATGTCAATCCAAGTTCTTTTAAGAATAGCACGCAAAAGTGTTCCCAAAGTTCTATTGACAACTTCAGTTTGTCCATCTGTTTGAGGATGACAAGTAGTAGATTACAACAATATTGAGCAAAGTTTAGCCCATAAAGTAATCCAAAAATAGAATCCCTCCCCTTCTTAGTCCTAGGCAACCCCAAAATAAAGTGCATAGAAATGTCAATCCAAGTTCTTTTAAGAATAGCACGCAAAAGTGTTCCCAAAGTTCTATTGACAACTTCAGTTTGTCCATCTGTTTGAGGATGACAAGTAGTAGATTACAACAATATTGAGCAAAGTTTAGCCCATAAAGTAATCCAAAAATAGAATCCCTCCCCTTCTTAGTCCTAGGCAACCCCAAAATAAAGTGCATAGAAATGTCAATCCAAGTTCTTTTAAGAATAGCACGCAAAAGTGTTCCCAAAGTTCTATTGACAACTTCAGTTTGTCCATCTGTTTGAGGATGACAAGTAGTAGATTACAACAATATTGAGCAAAGTTTAGCCCATAAAGTAATCCAAAAATAGAATCCCTCCCCTTCTTAGTCCTAGGCAACCCCAAAATAAAGTGCATAGAAATGTCAATCCAAGTTCTTTTAAGAATAGCACGCAAAAGTGTTCCCAAAGTTCTATTGACAACTTCAGTTTGTCCATCCGTTTGAGGATGACAAGTAGTAGATTACAACAATATTGAGCAAAGTTTAGCCCATAAAGTAATCCAAAAATAGAATCCCTCCCCTTCTTAGTCCTAGGCAACCCCAAAATAAAGTGCATAGAAATGTCAATCCAAGTTCTTTTAAGAATAGCACGCAAAAGTGTTCCCAAAGTTCTATTGACAACTTCAGTTTGTCCATCTGTTTGAGGATGACAAGTAGTAGATTACAACAATATTGAGCAAAGTTTAGCCCATAAAGTAATCCAAAAATAGAATCCCTCCCCTTCTTAGTCCTAGGCAACCCCAAAATAAAGTGCATAGAAATGTCAATCCAAGTTCTTTTAAGAATAGCACGCAAAAGTGTTCCCAAAGTTCTATTGACAACTTCAGTTTGTCCATCTGTTTGAGGATGACAAGTAGTAGATTACAACAATATTGAGCAAAGTTTAGCCCATAAAGTAATCCAAAAATAGAATCCCTCCCCTTCTTAGTCCTAGGCAACCCCAAAATAAAGTGCATAGAAATGTCAATCCAAGTTCTTTTAAGAATAGCACGCAAAAGTGTTCCCAAAGTTCTATTGACAACTTCAGTTTGTCCATCTGTTTGAGGATGACAAGTAGTAGATTACAACAATATTGAGCAAAGTTTAGCCCATAAAGTAATCCAAAAATAGAATCCCTCCCCTTCTTAGTCCTAGGCAACCCCAAAATAAAGTGCATAGAAATGTCAATCCAAGTTCTTTTAAGAATAGCACGCAAAAGTGTTCCCAAAGTTCTATTGACAACTTCAGTTTGTCCATCTGTTTGAGGATGACAAGTAGTAGATTACAACAATATTGAGCAAAGTTTAGCCCATAAAGTAATCCAAAAATAGAATCCCTCCCCTTCTTAGTCCTAGGCAACCCCAAAATAAAGTGCATAGAAATGTCAATCCAAGTTCTTTTAAGAATAGCACGCAAAAGTGTTCCCAAAGTTCTATTGACAACTTCAGTTTGTCCATCTGTTTGAGGATGACAAGTAGTAGATTACAACAATATTGAGCAAAGTTTAGCCCATAAAGTAATCCAAAAATAGAATCCCTCCCCTTCTTAGTCCTAGGCAACCCCAAAATAAAGTGCATAGAAATGTCAATCCAAGTTCTTTTAAGAATAGCACGCAAAAGTGTTCCCAAAGTTCTATTGACAACTTCAGTTTGTCCATCTGTTTGAGGATGACAAGTAGTAGATTACAACAATATTGAGCAAAGTTTAGCCCATAAAGTAATCCAAAAATAGAATCCCTCCCCTTCTTAGTCCTAGGCAACCCCAAAATAAAGTGCATAGAAATGTCAATCCAAGTTCTTTTAAGAATAGCACGCAAAAGTGTTCCCAAAGTTCTATTGACAACTTCAGTTTGTCCATCTGTTTGAGGATGACAAGTAGTAGATTACAACAATATTGAGCAAAGTTTAGCCCATAAAGTAATCCAAAAATAGAATCCCTCCCCTTCTTAGTCCTAGGCAACCCCAAAATAAAGTGCATAGAAATGTCAATCCAAGTTCTTTTAAGAATAGCACGCAAAAGTGTTCCCAAAGTTCTATTGACAACTTCAGTTTGTCCATCTGTTTGAGGATGACAAGTAGTAGATTACAACAATATTGAGCAAAGTTTAGCCCATAAAGTAATCCAAAAATAGAATCCCTCCCCTTCTTAGTCCTAGGCAACCCCAAAATAAAGTGCATAGAAATGTCAATCCAAGTTCTTTTAAGAATAGCACGCAAAAGTGTTCCCAAAGTTCTATTGACAACTTCAGTTTGTCCATCTGTTTGAGGATGACAAGTAGTAGATTACAACAATATTGAGCAAAGTTTAGCCCATAAAGTAATCCAAAAATAGAATCCCTCCCCTTCTTAGTCCTAGGCAACCCCAAAATAAAGTGCATAGAAATGTCAATCCAAGTTCTTTTTAAGAATAGCACGCAAAAGTGTTCCCAAAGTTCTATTGACAACTTCAGTTTGTCCATCTGTTTGAGGATGACAAGTAGTAGATTACAACAATATTGAGCAAAGTTTAGCCCATAAAGTAATCCAAAAATAGAATCCCTCCCCTTCTTAGTCCTAGGCAACCCCAAAATAAAGTGCATAGAAATGTCAATCCAAGTTCTTTTAAGAATAGCACGCAAAAGTGTTCCCAAAGTTCTATTGACAACTTCAGTTTGTCCATCTGTTTGAGGATGACAAGTAGTAGATTACAACAATATTGAGCAAAGTTTAGCCCATAAAGTAATCCAAAAATAGAATCCCTCCCCTTCTTAGTCCTAGGCAACCCCAAAATAAAGTGCATAGAAATGTCAATCCAAGTTCTTTTAAGAATAGCACGCAAAAGTGTTCCCAAAGTTCTATTGACAACTTCAGTTTGTCCATCTGTTTGAGGATGACAAGTAGTAGATTACAACAATATTGAGCAAAGTTTAGCCCATAAAGTAATCCAAAAATAGAATCCCTCCCCTTCTTAGTCCTAGGCAACCCCAAAATAAAGTGCATAGAAATGTCAATCCAAGTTCTTTTAAGAATAGCACGCAAAAGTGTTCCCAAAGTTCTATTGACAACTTCAGTTTGTCCATCTGTTTGAGGATGACAAGTAGTAGATTACAACAATATTGAGCAAAGTTTAGCCCATAAAGTAATCCAAAAATAGAATCCCTCCCCTTCTTAGTCCTAGGCAACCCCAAAATAAAGTGCATAGAAATGTCAATCCAAGTTCTTTTAAGAATAGCACGCAAAAGTGTTCCCAAAGTTCTATTGACAACTTCAGTTTGTCCATCTGTTTGAGGATGACAAGTAGTAGATTACAACAATATTGAGCAAAGTTTAGCCCATAAAGTAATCCAAAAATAGAATCCCTCCCCTTCTTAGTCCTAGGCAACCCCAAAATAAAGTGCATAGAAATGTCAATCCAAGTTCTTTTAAGAATAGCACGCAAAAGTGTTCCCAAAGTTCTATTGACAACTTCAGTTTGTCCATCCGTTTGAGGATGACAAGTAGTAGATTACAACAATATTGAGCAAAGTTTAGCCCATAAAGTAATCCAAAAATAGAATCCCTCCCCTTCTTAGTCCTAGGCAACCCCAAAATAAAGTGCATAGAAATGTCAATCCAAGTTCTTTTAAGAATAGCACGCAAAAGTGTTCCCAAAGTTCTATTGACAACTTCAGTTTGTCCATCTGTTTGAGGATGACAAGTAGTAGATTACAACAATATTGAGCAAAGTTTAGCCCATAAAGTAATCCAAAAATAGAATCCCTCCCCTTCTTAGTCCTAGGCAACCCCAAAATAAAGTGCATAGAAATGTCAATCCAAGTTCTTTTAAGAATAGCACGCAAAAGTGTTCCCAAAGTTCTATTGACAACTTCAGTTTGTCCATCCGTTTGAGGATGACAAGTAGTAGATTACAACAATATTGAGCAAAGTTTAGCCCATAAAGTAATCCAAAAATAGAATCCCTCCCCTTCTTAGTCCTAGGCAACCCCAAAATAAAGTGCATAGAAATGTCAATCCAAGTTCTTTTAAGAATAGCACGCAAAAGTGTTCCCAAAGTTCTATTGACAACTTCAGTTTGTCCATCTGTTTGAGGATGACAAGTAGTAGATTACAACAATATTGAGCAAAGTTTAGCCCATAAAGTAATCCAAAAATAGAATCCCTCCCCTTCTTAGTCCTAGGCAACCCCAAAATAAAGTGCATAGAAATGTCAATCCAAGTTCTTTTAAGAATAGCACGCAAAAGTGTTCCCAAAGTTCTATTGACAACTTCAGTTTGTCCATCTGTTTGAGGATGACAAGTAGTAGATTACAACAATATTGAGCAAAGTTTAGCCCATAAAGTAATCCAAAAATAGAATCCCTCCCCTTCTTAGTCCTAGGCAACCCCAAAATAAAGTGCATAGAAATGTCAATCCAAGTTCTTTTAAGAATAGCACGCAAAAGTGTTCCCAAAGTTCTATTGACAACTTCAGTTTGTCCATCTGTTTGAGGATGACAAGTAGTAGATTACAACAATATTGAGCAAAGTTTAGCCCATAAAGTAATCCAAAAATAGAATCCCTCCCCTTCTTAGTCCTAGGCAACCCCAAAATAAAGTGCATAGAAATGTCAATCCAAGTTCTTTTAAGAATAGCACGCAAAAGTGTTCCCAAAGTTCTATTGACAACTTCAGTTTGTCCATCTGTTTGAGGATGACAAGTAGTAGATTACAACAATATTGAGCAAAGTTTAGCCCATAAAGTAATCCAAAAATAGAATCCCTCCCCTTCTTAGTCCTAGGCAACCCCAAAATAAAGTGCATAGAAATGTCAATCCAAGTTCTTTTAAGAATAGCACGCAAAAGTGTTCCCAAAGTTCTATTGACAACTTCAGTTTGTCCATCCGTTTGAGGATGACAAGTAGTAGATTACAACAATATTGAGCAAAGTTTAGCCCATAAAGTAATCCAAAAATAGAATCCCTCCCCTTCTTAGTCCTAGGCAACCCCAAAATAAAGTGCATAGAAATGTCAATCCAAGTTCTTTTAAGAATAGCACGCAAAAGTGTTCCCAAAGTTCTATTGACAACTTCAGTTTGTCCATCTGTTTGAGGATGACAAGTAGTAGATTACAACAATATTGAGCAAAGTTTAGCCCATAAAGTAATCCAAAAATAGAATCCCTCCCCTTCTTAGTCCTAGGCAACCCCAAAATAAAGTGCATAGAAATGTCAATCCAAGTTCTTTTAAGAATAGCACGCAAAAGTGTTCCCAAAGTTCTATTGACAACTTCAGTTTGTCCATCTGTTTGAGGATGACAAGTAGTAGATTACAACAATATTGAGCAAAGTTTAGCCCATAAAGTAATCCAAAAATAGAATCCCTCCCCTTCTTAGTCCTAGGCAACCCCAAAATAAAGTGCATAGAAATGTCAATCCAAGTTCTTTTAAGAATAGCACGCAAAAGTGTTCCCAAAGTTCTATTGACAACTTCAGTTTGTCCATCTGTTTGAGGATGACAAGTAGTAGATTACAACAATATTGAGCAAAGTTTAGCCCATAAAGTAATCCAAAAATAGAATCCCTCCCCTTCTTAGTCCTAGGCAACCCCAAAATAAAGTGCATAGAAATGTCAATCCAAGTTCTTTTAAGAATAGCACGCAAAAGTGTTCCCAAAGTTCTATTGACAACTTCAGTTTGTCCATCTGTTTGAGGATGACAAGTAGTAGATTACAACAATATTGAGCAAAGTTTAGCCCATAAAGTAATCCAAAAATAGAATCCCTCCCCTTCTTAGTCCTAGGCAACCCCAAAATAAAGTGCATAGAAATGTCAATCCAAGTTCTTTTAAGAATAGCACGCAAAAGTGTTCCCAAAGTTCTATTGACAACTTCAGTTTGTCCATCCTGTTTGAGGATGACAAGTAGTAGATTACAACAATATTGAGCAAAGTTTAGCCCATAAAGTAATCCAAAAATAGAATCCCTCCCCTTCTTAGTCCTAGGCAACCCCAAAATAAAGTGCATAGAAATGTCAATCCAAGTTCTTTTAAGAATAGCACGCAAAAGTGTTCCCAAAGTTCTATTGACAACTTCAGTTTGTCCATCTGTTTGAGGATGACAAGTAGTAGATTACAACAATATTGAGCAAAGTTTAGCCCATAAAGTAATCCAAAAATAGAATCCCTCCCCTTCTTAGTCCTAGGCAACCCCAAAATAAAGTGCATAGAAATGTCAATCCAAGTTCTTTTAAGAATAGCACGCAAAAGTGTTCCCAAAGTTCTATTGACAACTTCAGTTTGTCCATCTGTTTGAGGATGACAAGTAGTAGATTACAACAATATTGAGCAAAGTTTAGCCCATAAAGTAATCCAAAAATAGAATCCCTCCCCTTCTTAGTCCTAGGCAACCCCAAAATAAAGTGCATAGAAATGTCAATCCAAGTTCTTTTAAGAATAGCACGCAAAAGTGTTCCCAAAGTTCTATTGACAACTTCAGTTTGTCCATCTGTTTGAGGATGACAAGTAGTAGATTACAACAATATTGAGCAAAGTTTAGCCCATAAAGTAATCCAAAAATAGAATCCCTCCCCTTCTTAGTCCTAGGCAACCCCAAAATAAAGTGCATAGAAATGTCAATCCAAGTTCTTTTAAGAATAGCACGCAAAAGTGTTCCCAAAGTTCTATTGACAACTTCAGTTTGTCCATCTGTTTGAGGATGACAAGTAGTAGATTACAACAATATTGAGCAAAGTTTAGCCCATAAAGTAATCCAAAAATAGAATCCCTCCCCTTCTTAGTCCTAGGCAACCCCAAAATAAAGTGCATAGAAATGTCAATCCAAGTTCTTTTAAGAATAGCACGCAAAAGTGTTCCCAAAGTTCTATTGACAACTTCAGTTTGTCCATCTGTTTGAGGATGACAAGTAGTAGATTACAACAATATTGAGCAAAGTTTAGCCCATAAAGTAATCCAAAAATAGAATCCCTCCCCTTCTTAGTCCTAGGCAACCCCAAAATAAAGTGCATAGAAATGTCAATCCAAGTTCTTTTAAGAATAGCACGCAAAAGTGTTCCCAAAGTTCTATTGACAACTTCAGTTTGTCCATCTGTTTGAGGATGACAAGTAGTAGATTACAACAATATTGAGCAAAGTTTAGCCCATAAAGTAATCCAAAAATAGAATCCCTCCCCTTCTTAGTCCTAGGCAACCCCAAAATAAAGTGCATAGAAATGTCAATCCAAGTTCTTTTAAGAATAGCACGCAAAAGTGTTCCCAAAGTTCTATTGACAACTTCAGTTTGTCCATCCTGTTTGAGGATGACAAGTAGTAGATTACAACAATATTGAGCAAAGTTTAGCCCATAAAGTAATCCAAAAATAGAATCCCTCCCCTTCTTAGTCCTAGGCAACCCCAAAATAAAGTGCATAGAAATGTCAATCCAAGTTCTTTTAAGAATAGCACGCAAAAGTGTTCCCAAAGTTCTATTGACAACTTCAGTTTGTCCATCCGTTTGAGGATGACAAGTAGTAGATTACAACAATATTGAGCAAAGTTTAGCCCATAAAGTAATCCAAAAATAGAATCCCTCCCCTTCTTAGTCCTAGGCAACCCCAAAATAAAGTGCATAGAAATGTCAATCCAAGTTCTTTTTAAGAATAGCACGCAAAAGTGTTCCCAAAGTTCTATTGACAACTTCAGTTTGTCCATCTGTTTGAGGATGACAAGTAGTAGATTACAACAATATTGAGCAAAGTTTAGCCCATAAAGTAATCCAAAAATAGAATCCCTCCCCTTCTTAGTCCTAGG
Source organism: Primulina eburnea (assembly GCF_022965805.1). Lineage (NCBI taxonomy): Eukaryota > Viridiplantae > Streptophyta > Magnoliopsida > Lamiales > Gesneriaceae > Primulina > Primulina eburnea. The sequence continues at coordinate 41,352 of NW_027331362.1, forward strand.
CAACCCCAAAATAAAGTGCATAGAAATGTCAATCCAAGTTCTTTTAAGAATAGCACGCAAAAGTGTTCCCAAAGTTCTATTGACAACTTCAGTTTGTCCATCCGTTTGAGGATGACAAGTAGTAGATTACAACAATATTGAGCAAAGTTTAGCCCATAAAGTAATCCAAAAATAGAATCCCTCCCCTTCTTAGTCCTAGGCAACCCCAAAATAAAGTGCATAGAAATGTCAATCCAAGTTCTTTTAAGAATAGCACGCAAAAGTGTTCCCAAAGTTCTATTGACAACTTCAGTTTGTCCATCCGTTTGAGGATGACAAGTAGTAGATTACAACAATATTGAGCAAAGTTTAGCCCATAAAGTAATCCAAAAATAGAATCCCTCCCCTTCTTAGTCCTAGGCAACCCCAAAATAAAGTGCATAGAAATGTCAATCCAAGTTCTTTTAAGAATAGCACGCAAAAGTGTTCCCAAAGTTCTATTGACAACTTCAGTTTGTCCATCTGTTTGAGGATGACAAGTAGTAGATTACAACAATATTGAGCAAAGTTTAGCCCATAAAGTAATCCAAAAATAGAATCCCTCCCCTTCTTAGTCCTAGGCAACCCCAAAATAAAGTGCATAGAAATGTCAATCCAAGTTCTTTTAAGAATAGCACGCAAAAGTGTTCCCAAAGTTCTATTGACAACTTCAGTTTGTCCATCCGTTTGAGGATGACAAGTAGTAGATTACAACAATATTGAGCAAAGTTTAGCCCATAAAGTAATCCAAAAATAGAATCCCTCCCCTTCTTAGTCCTAGGCAACCCCAAAATAAAGTGCATAGAAATGTCAATCCAAGTTCTTTTAAGAATAGCACGCAAAAGTGTTCCCAAAGTTCTATTGACAACTTCAGTTTGTCCATCTGTTTGAGGATGACAAGTAGTAGATTACAACAATATTGAGCAAAGTTTAGCCCATAAAGTAATCCAAAAATAGAATCCCTCCCCTTCTTAGTCCTAGGCAACCCCAAAATAAAGTGCATAGAAATGTCAATCCAAGTTCTTTTAAGAATAGCACGCAAAAGTGTTCCCAAAGTTCTATTGACAACTTCAGTTTGTCCATCTGTTTGAGGATGACAAGTAGTAGATTACAACAATATTGAGCAAAGTTTAGCCCATAAAGTAATCCAAAAATAGAATCCCTCCCCTTCTTAGTCCTAGGCAACCCCAAAATAAAGTGCATAGAAATGTCAATCCAAGTTCTTTTTAAGAATAGCACGCAAAAGTGTTCCCAAAGTTCTATTGACAACTTCAGTTTGTCCATCTGTTTGAGGATGACAAGTAGTAGATTACAACAATATTGAGCAAAGTTTAGCCCATAAAGTAATCCAAAAATAGAATCCCTCCCCTTCTTAGTCCTAGGCAACCCCAAAATAAAGTGCATAGAAATGTCAATCCAAGTTCTTTTAAGAATAGCACGCAAAAGTGTTCCCAAAGTTCTATTGACAACTTCAGTTTGTCCATCTGTTTGAGGATGACAAGTAGTAGATTACAACAATATTGAGCAAAGTTTAGCCCATAAAGTAATCCAAAAATAGAATCCCTCCCCTTCTTAGTCCTAGGCAACCCCAAAATAAAGTGCATAGAAATGTCAATCCAAGTTCTTTTAAGAATAGCACGCAAAAGTGTTCCCAAAGTTCTATTGACAACTTCAGTTTGTCCATCTGTTTGAGGATGACAAGTAGTAGATTACAACAATATTGAGCAAAGTTTAGCCCATAAAGTAATCCAAAATAGAATCCCTCATCCCTCCCCTTCTTAGTCCTAGGCAACCCCAAAATAAAGTGCATAGAAATGTCAATCCAAGTTCTTTTAAGAATAGCACGCAAAAGTGTTCCCAAAGTTCTATTGACAACTTCAGTTTGTCCATCTGTTTGAGGATGACAAGTAGTAGATTACAACAATATTGAGCAAAGTTTAGCCCATAAAGTAATCCAAAAATAGAATCCCTCCCCTTCTTAGTCCTAGGCAACCCCAAAATAAAGTGCATAGAAATGTCAATCCAAGTTCTTTTTAAGAATAGCACGCAAAAGTGTTCCCAAAGTTCTATTGACAACTTCAGTTTGTCCATCTGTTTGAGGATGACAAGTAGTAGATTACAACAATATTGAGCAAAGTTTAGCCCATAAAGTAATCCAAAAATAGAATCCCTCCCCTTCTTAGTCCTAGGCAACCCCAAAATAAAGTGCATAGAAATGTCAATCCAAGTTCTTTTTAAGAATAGCACGCAAAAGTGTTCCCAAAGTTCTATTGACAACTTCAGTTTGTCCATCCGTTTGAGGATGACAAGTAGTAGATTACAACAATATTGAGCAAAGTTTAGCCCATAAAGTAATCCAAAAATAGAATCCCTCCCCTTCTTAGTCCTAGGCAACCCCAAAATAAAGTCCATAGAAATGTCAATCCAAGTTCTTTTTAAGAATAGCACGCAAAAGTGTTCCCAAAGTTCTATTGACAACTTCAGTTTGTCCATCTGTTTGAGGATGACAAGTAGTAGATTACAACAATATTGAGCAAAGTTTAGCCCATAAAGTAATCCAAAAATAGAATCCCTCCCCTTCTTAGTCCTAGGCAACCCCAAAATAAAGTGCATAGAAATGTCAATCCAAGTTCTTTTAAGAATAGCACGCAAAAGTGTTCCCAAAGTTCTATTGACAACTTCAGTTTGTCCATCCTGTTTGAGGATGACAAGTAGTAGATTACAACAATATTGAGCAAAGTTTAGCCCATAAAGTAATCCAAAAATAGAATCCCTCCCCTTCTTAGTCCTAGGCAACCCCAAAATAAAGTGCATAGAAATGTCAATCCAAGTTCTTTTAAGAATAGCACGCAAAAGTGTTCCCAAAGTTCTATTGACAACTTCAGTTTGTCCATCCGTTTGAGGATGACAAGTAGTAGATTACAACAATATTGAGCAAAGTTTAGCCCATAAAGTAATCCAAAAATAGAATCCCTCCCCTTCTTAGTCCTAGGCAACCCCAAAATAAAGTCCATAGAAATGTCAATCCAAGTTCTTTTAAGAATAGCACGCAAAAGTGTTCCCAAAGTTCTATTGACAACTTCAGTTTGTCCATCCTGTTTGAGGATGACAAGTAGTAGATTACAACAATATTGAGCAAAGTTTAGCCCATAAAGTAATCCAAAAATAGAATCCCTCCCCTTCTTAGTCCTAGGCAACCCCAAAATAAAGTGCATAGAAATGTCAATCCAAGTTCTTTTTAAGAATAGCACGCAAAAGTGTTCCCAAAGTTCTATTGACAACTTCAGTTTGTCCATCCGTTTGAGGATGACAAGTAGTAGATTACAACAATATTGAGCAAAGTTTAGCCCATAAAGTAATCCAAAAATAGAATCCCTCCCCTTCTTAGTCCTAGGCAACCCCAAAATAAAGTGCATAGAAATGTCAATCCAAGTTCTTTTTAAGAATAGCACGCAAAAGTGTTCCCAAAGTTCTATTGACAACTTCAGTTTGTCCATCTGTTTGAGGATGACAAGTAGTAGATTACAACAATATTGAGCAAAGTTTAGCCCATAAAGTAATCCAAAAATAGAATCCCTCCCCTTCTTAGTCCTAGGCAACCCCAAAATAAAGTCCATAGAAATGTCAATCCAAGTTCTTTTAAGAATAGCACGCAAAAGTGTTCCCAAAGTTCTATTGACAACTTCAGTTTGTCCATCTGTTTGAGGATGACAAGTAGTAGATTACAACAATATTGAGCAAAGTTTAGCCCATAAAGTAATCCAAAAATAGAATCCCTCCCCTTCTTAGTCCTAGGCAACCCCAAAATAAAGTGCATAGAAATGTCAATCCAAGTTCTTTTTAAGAATAGCACGCAAAAGTGTTCCCAAAGTTCTATTGACAACTTCAGTTTGTCCATCCGTTTGAGGATGACAAGTAGTAGATTACAACAATATTGAGCAAAGTTTAGCCCATAAAGTAATCCAAAAATAGAATCCCTCCCCTTCTTAGTCCTAGGCAACCCCAAAATAAAGTGCATAGAAATGTCAATCCAAGTTCTTTTAAGAATAGCACGCAAAAGTGTTCCCAAAGTTCTATTGACAACTTCAGTTTGTCCATCCGTTTGAGGATGACAAGTAGTAGATTACAACAATATTGAGCAAAGTTTAGCCCATAAAGTAATCCAAAAATAGAATCCCTCCCCTTCTTAGTCCTAGGCAACCCCAAAATAAAGTCCATAGAAATGTCAATCCAAGTTCTTTTTAAGAATAGCACGCAAAAGTGTTCCCAAAGTTCTATTGACAACTTCAGTTTGTCCATCCGTTTGAGGATGACAAGTAGTAGATTACAACAATATTGAGCAAAGTTTAGCCCATAAAGTAATCCAAAAATAGAATCCCTCCCCTTCTTAGTCCTAGGCAACCCCAAAATAAAGTCCATAGAAATGTCAATCCAAGTTCTTTTTAAGAATAGCACGCAAAAGTGTTCCCAAAGTTCTATTGACAACTTCAGTTTGTCCATCCGTTTGAGGATGACAAGTAGTAGATTACAACAATATTGAGCAAAGTTTAGCCCATAAAGTAATCCAAAAATAGAATCCCTCCCCTTCTTAGTCCTAGGCAACCCCAAAATAAAGTCCATAGAAATGTCAATCCAAGTTCTTTTAAGAATAGCACGCAAAAGTGTTCCCAAAGTTCTATTGACAACTTCAGTTTGTCCATCCGTTTGAGGATGACAAGTAGTAGATTACAACAATATTGAGCAAAGTTTAGCCCATAAAGTAATCCAAAAATAGAATCCCTCCCCTTCTTAGTCCTAGGCAACCCCAAAATAAAGTCCATAGAAATGTCAATCCAAGTTCTTTTTAAGAATAGCACGCAAAAGTGTTCCCAAAGTTCTATTGACAACTTCAGTTTGTCCATCTGTTTGAGGATGACAAGTAGTAGATTACAACAATATTGAGCAAAGTTTAGCCCATAAAGTAATCCAAAAATAGAATCCCTCCCCTTCTTAGTCCTAGGCAACCCCAAAATAAAGTCCATAGAAATGTCAATCCAAGTTCTTTTTAAGAATAGCACGCAAAAGTGTTCCCAAAGTTCTATTGACAACTTCAGTTTGTCCATCCGTTTGAGGATGACAAGTAGTAGATTACAACAATATTGAGCAAAGTTTAGCCCATAAAGTAATCCAAAAATAGAATCCCTCCCCTTCTTAGTCCTAGGCAACCCCAAAATAAAGTCCATAGAAATGTCAATCCAAGTTCTTTTTAAGAATAGCACGCAAAAGTGTTCCCAAAGTTCTATTTACAACTTCAGTTTGTCCATCCGTTTGAGGATGACAAGTAGTAGATTACAACAATATTGAGCAAAGTTTAGCCCATAAAGTAATCCAAAAATAGAATCCCTCCCCTTCTTAGTCCTAGGCAACCCCAAAATAAAGTCCATAGAAATGTCAATCCAAGTTCTTTTAAGAATAGCACGCAAAAGTGTTCCCAAAGTTCTATTGACAACTTCAGTTTGTCCATCCGTTTGAGGATGACAAGTAGTAGATTACAACAATATTGAGCAAAGTTTAGCCCATAAAGTAATCCAAAAATAGAATCCCTCCCCTTCTTAGTCCTAGGCAACCCCAAAATAAAGTCCATAGAAATGTCAATCCAAGTTCTTTTTAAGAATAGCACGCAAAAGTGTTCCCAAAGTTCTATTGACAACTTCAGTTTGTCCATCCGTTTGAGGATGACAAGTAGTAGATTACAACAATATTGAGCAAAGTTTAGCCCATAAAGTAATCCAAAAATAGAATCCCTCCCCTTCTTAGTCCTAGGCAACCCCAAAATAAAGTGCATAGAAATGTCAATCCAAGTTCTTTTAAGAATAGCACGCAAAAGTGTTCCCAAAGTTCTATTGACAACTTCAGTTTGTCCATCCGTTTGAGGATGACAAGTAGTAGATTACAACAATATTGAGCAAAGTTTAGCCCATAAAGTAATCCAAAAATAGAATCCCTCCCCTTCTTAGTCCTAGGCAACCCCAAAATAAAGTGCATAGAAATGTCAATCCAAGTTCTTTTTAAGAATAGCACGCAAAAGTGTTCCCAAAGTTCTATTTACAACTTCAGTTTGTCCATCCGTTTGAGGATGACAAGTAGTAGATTACAACAATATTGAGCAAAGTTTAGCCCATAAAGTAATCCAAAAATAGAATCCCTCCCCTTCTTAGTCCTAGGCAACCCCAAAATAAAGTCCATAGAAATGTCAATCCAAGTTCTTTTTAAGAATAGCACGCAAAAGTGTTCCCAAAGTTCTATTTACAACTTCAGTTTGTCCATCCGTTTGAGGATGACAAGTAGTAGATTACAACAATATTGAGCAAAGTTTAGCCCATAAAGTAATCCAAAAATAGAATCCCTCCCCTTCTTAGTCCTAGGCAACCCCAAAATAAAGTGCATAGAAATGTCAATCCAAGTTCTTTTAAGAATAGCACGCAAAAGTGTTCCCAAAGTTCTATTTACAACTTCAGTTTGTCCATCCGTTTGAGGATGACAAGTAGTAGATTACAACAATATTGAGCAAAGTTTAGCCCATAAAGTAATCCAAAAATAGAATCCCTCCCCTTCTTAGTCCTAGGCAACCCCAAAATAAAGTCCATAGAAATGTCAATCCAAGTTCTTTTTAAGAATAGCACGCAAAAGTGTTCCCAAAGTTCTATTTACAACTTCAGTTTGTCCATCCGTTTGAGGATGACAAGTAGTAGATTACAACAATATTGAGCAAAGTTTAGCCCATAAAGTAATCCAAAAATAGAATCCCTCCCCTTCTTAGTCCTAGGCAACCCCAAAATAAAGTCCATAGAAATGTCAATCCAAGTTCTTTTAAGAATAGCACGCAAAAGTGTTCCCAAAGTTCTATTGACAACTTCAGTTTGTCCATCCGTTTGAGGATGACAAGTAGTAGATTACAACAATATTGAGCAAAGTTTAGCCCATAAAGTAATCCAAAAATAGAATCCCTCCCCTTCTTAGTCCTAGGCAACCCCAAAATAAAGTCCATAGAAATGTCAATCCAAGTTCTTTTTAAGAATAGCACGCAAAAGTGTTCCCAAAGTTCTATTTACAACTTCAGTTTGTCCATCCGTTTGAGGATGACAAGTAGTAGATTACAACAATATTGAGCAAAGTTTAGCCCATAAAGTAATCCAAAAATAGAATCCCTCCCCTTCTTAGTCCTAGGCAACCCCAAAATAAAGTCCATAGAAATGTCAATCCAAGTTCTTTTTAAGAATAGCACGCAAAAGTGTTCCCAAAGTTCTATTGACAACTTCAGTTTGTCCATCCTGTTTGAGGATGACAAGTAGTAGATTACAACAATATTGAGCAAAGTTTAGCCCATAAAGTAATCCAAAAATAGAATCCCTCCCCTTCTTAGTCCTAGGCAACCCCAAAATAAAGTCCATAGAAATGTCAATCCAAGTTCTTTTTAAGAATAGCACGCAAAAGTGTTCCCAAAGTTCTATTGACAACTTCAGTTTGTCCATCCGTTTGAGGATGACAAGTAGTAGATTACAACAATATTGAGCAAAGTTTAGCCCATAAAGTAATCCAAAAATAGAATCCCTCCCCTTCTTAGTCCTAGGCAACCCCAAAATAAAGTCCATAGAAATGTCAATCCAAGTTCTTTTTAAGAATAGCACGCAAAAGTGTTCCCAAAGTTCTATTTACAACTTCAGTTTGTCCATCCGTTTGAGGATGACAAGTAGTAGATTACAACAATATTGAGCAAAGTTTAGCCCATAAAGTAATCCAAAATAGAATCCCTCCCCTTCTTAGTCCTAGGCAACCCCAAAATAAAGTCCATAGAAATGTCAATCCAAGTTCTTTTTAAGAATAGCACGCAAAAGTGTTCCCAAAGTTCTATTGACAACTTCAGTTTGTCCATCCGTTTGAGGATGACAAGTAGTAGATTACAACAATATTGAGCAAAGTTTAGCCCATAAAGTAATCCAAAAATAGAATCCCTCCCCTTCTTAGTCCTAGGCAACCCCAAAATAAAGTCCATAGAAATGTCAATCCAAGTTCTTTTTAAGAATAGCACGCAAAAGTGTTCCCAAAGTTCTATTTACAACTTCAGTTTGTCCATCCGTTTGAGGATGACAAGTAGTAGATTACAACAATATTGAGCAAAGTTTAGCCCATAAAGTAATCCAAAAATAGAATCCCTCCCCTTCTTAGTCCTAGGCAACCCCAAAATAAAGTCCATAGAAATGTCAATCCAAGTTCTTTTTAAGAATAGCACGCAAAAGTGTTCCCAAAGTTCTATTGACAACTTCAGTTTGTCCATCCGTTTGAGGATGACAAGTAGTAGATTACAACAATATTGAGCAAAGTTTAGCCCATAAAGTAATCCAAAAATAGAATCCCTCCCCTTCTTAGTCCTAGGCAACCCCAAAATAAAGTCCATAGAAATGTCAATCCAAGTTCTTTTAAGAATAGCACGCAAAAGTGTTCCCAAAGTTCTATTGACAACTTCAGTTTGTCCATCCGTTTGAGGATGACAAGTAGTAGATTACAACAATATTGAGCAAAGTTTAGCCCATAAAGTAATCCAAAAATAGAATCCCTCCCCTTCTTAGTCCTAGGCAACCCCAAAATAAAGTCCATAGAAATGTCAATCCAAGTTCTTTTAAGAATAGCACGCAAAAGTGTTCCCAAAGTTCTATTGACAACTTCAGTTTGTCCATCCGTTTGAGGATGACAAGTAGTAGATTACAACAATATTGAGCAAAGTTTAGCCCATAAAGTAATCCAAAAATAGAATCCCTCCCCTTCTTAGTCCTAGGCAACCCCAAAATAAAGTCCATAGAAATGTCAATCCAAGTTCTTTTTAAGAATAGCACGCAAAAGTGTTCCCAAAGTTCTATTGACAACTTCAGTTTGTCCATCTGTTTGAGGATGACAAGTAGTAGATTACAACAATATTGAGCAAAGTTTAGCCCATAAAGTAATCCAAAAATAGAATCCCTCCCCTTCTTAGTCCTAGGCAACCCCAAAATAAAGTGCATAGAAATGTCAATCCAAGTTCTTTTAAGAATAGCACGCAAAAGTGTTCCCAAAGTTCTATTGACAACTTCAGTTTGTCCATCTGTTTGAGGATGACAAGTAGTAGATTACAACAATATTGAGCAAAGTTTAGCCCATAAAGTAATCCAAAAATAGAATCCCTCCCCTTCTTAGTCCTAGGCAACCCCAAAATAAAGTCCATAGAAATGTCAATCCAAGTTCTTTTTAAGAATAGCACGCAAAAGTGTTCCCAAAGTTCTATTTACAACTTCAGTTTGTCCATCCGTTTGAGGATGACAAGTAGTAGATTACAACAATATTGAGCAAAGTTTAGCCCATAAAGTAATCCAAAAATAGAATCCCTCCCCTTCTTAGTCCTAGGCAACCCCAAAATAAAGTCCATAGAAATGTCAATCCAAGTTCTTTTTAAGAATAGCACGCAAAAGTGTTCCCAAAGTTCTATTTACAACTTCAGTTTGTCCATCCGTTTGAGGATGACAAGTAGTAGATTACAACAATATTGAGCAAAGTTTAGCCCATAAAGTAATCCAAAAATAGAATCCCTCCCCTTCTTAGTCCTAGGCAACCCCAAAATAAAGTCCATAGAAATGTCAATCCAAGTTCTTTTAAGAATAGCACGCAAAAGTGTTCCCAAAGTTCTATTTACAACTTCAGTTTGTCCATCCGTTTGAGGATGACAAGTAGTAGATTACAACAATATTGAGCAAAGTTTAGCCCATAAAGTAATCCAAAAATAGAATCCCTCCCCTTCTTAGTCCTAGGCAACCCCAAAATAAAGTCCATAGAAATGTCAATCCAAGTTCTTTTTAAGAATAGCACGCAAAAGTGTTCCCAAAGTTCTATTTACAACTTCAGTTTGTCCATCCGTTTGAGGATGACAAGTAGTAGATTACAACAATATTGAGCAAAGTTTAGCCCATAAAGTAATCCAAAAATAGAATCCCTCCCCTTCTTAGTCCTAGGCAACCCCAAAATAAAGTCCATAGAAATGTCAATCCAAGTTCTTTTTAAGAATAGCACGCAAAAGTGTTCCCAAAGTTCTATTGACAACTTCAGTTTGTCCATCCGTTTGAGGATGACAAGTAGTAGATTACAACAATATTGAGCAAAGTTTAGCCCATAAAGTAATCCAAAAATAGAATCCCTCCCCTTCTTAGTCCTAGGCAACCCCAAAATAAAGTCCATAGAAATGTCAATCCAAGTTCTTTTTAAGAATAGCACGCAAAAGTGTTCCCAAAGTTCTATTTACAACTTCAGTTTGTCCATCCGTTTGAGGATGACAAGTAGTAGATTACAACAATATTGAGCAAAGTTTAGCCCATAAAGTAATCCAAAATAGAATCCCTCCCCTTCTTAGTCCTAGGCAACCCCAAAATAAAGTCCATAGAAATGTCAATCCAAGTTCTTTTAAGAATAGCACGCAAAAGTGTTCCCAAAGTTCTATTGACAACTTCAGTTTGTCCATCCGTTTGAGGATGACAAGTAGTAGATTACAACAATATTGAGCAAAGTTTAGCCCATAAAGTAATCCAAAAATAGAATCCCTCCAAGGACATCATGTCTATGGTCCTACCCTTCTTAGTCCTAGGCAACCCAAAATAAAGTCCATAGAAATGTCAATCCAAAGTATTGTTGTAATCTACTATTTGTCATCATCAAACGGATAGACAAACTGAAGTTGTCAATAGAACTTTGGGAACACTTGTGCGTGCTATTCTTAAAGTAATCCAAAAATAGAATCTCTCCCCTTCTTAGTCCTAGGCAACCCCAAAATAAAGTGCATAGAAATGTCAATCCAAGTTCTTTTTAAGAATAGCACGCAAAGTGTTCCCAAAGTTCTATTTACAACTTCAGTTTGTCCATCTGTTTGAGGATGACAAGTAGAAGATTACAACAATATTGTGCAAAGTTTAGCCCATAAAGTAATTCGAAAATAGAATCCGTCCCCTTTTAGTCCTAGGCAACCCCAAAATAAAGTGCATAGATATGTCAATCCAAGTTCTTTTAAGAATAGCACGCACAAGTGTTCCCAAAGTTCTATTTACAACTTCAGTTTGTCCATCCGTTTGAGGATGACAAGTAGTAGATTACAACAATATGAGCAAAGTTTAGCCCATAAAGTAATCCCAAAATAGAATCCCTCCCCTTCTTAGTCCTAGGCAACCCCTAAATAAAGTCCATAGAAATGTCAATCCAAGTTCTTTTTAAGAATAGCACGCAAAAGTGTTCCCAAAGTTCTATTGACAACTTCAGTTTGTCCATCCTGTTTGAGGATGACAAGTAGTAGATTACAACAATATGGAGCAAAGTTTAGCCCATAAAGTAATCCAAAAATAGAATCCCTCCCCTTCTTAGTCCTAGGCAACCCCAAAATAAAGTGCATAGAAATGTCAGTCCAAGTTCTTTTTAAGAATAGCACGCAAAAGTGTTCCCAAAGTTCTATTTACAACTTCAGTTTGTCCATCCGTTTGAGGATGACAAGTAGTAGATTACAACAATTATTGTAGCAAAGTTTAGCCCATAAAGTAATCCATAAATAGAATCCCTCCCCTTCTTAGTCCTAGGCAACCCCAAAATAAAGTCCATAGAAATGTCAATCCAAGTTCTTTTTAAGAATAGCACGCAAAAGTGTTCCCAAAGTTCTATTTACAACTTCAGTTTGTCCATCCGTTTGAGGATGACAAGTAGTAGATTACAACAATATTGAGCAAAGTTTAGCCCATAAAGTAATCCAAAAATAGAATCCCTCCCCTTCTTAGTCCTAGGCAACCCCAAAATAAAGTCCATAGAAATGTCAATCCAAGTTCTTTTAAGAATAGCACGCAAAAGTGTTCCCAAAGTTCTATTGACAACTTCAGTTTGTCCATCTGTTTGAGGATGACAAGTAGTAGATTACAACAATATTGAGCAAAGTTTAGCCCATAAAGTAATCCAAAAATAGAATCCCTCCCCTTCTTAGTCCTAGGCAACCCCAAAATAAAGTCCATAGAAATGTCAATCCAAGTTCTTTTTAAGAATAGCACGCAAAAGTGTTCCCAAAGTTCTATTGACAACTTCAGTTTGTCCATCCGTTTGAGGATGACAAGTAGTAGATTACAACAATATTGAGCAAAGTTTAGCCCATAAAGTAATCCAAAAATAGAATCCCTCCCCTTCTTAGTCCTAGGCAACCCCAAAATAAAGTGCATAGAAATGTCAGTCCAAGTTCTTTTAAGAATAGCACGCAAAAGTGTTCCCAAAGTTCTATTTACAACTTCAGTTTGTCCATCCGTTTGAGGATGACAAGTAGTAGATTACAACAATATTGAGCAAAGTTTAGCCCATAAAGTAATCCAAAATAGAATCCCTCCCTTTCTTAGTCCTAGGCAACCCCAAAATAAAGTCCATAGAAATGTCAGTCCAAGTTCTTTTTAAGAATAGCACGCAAAAGTGTTCTCAAAGTTCTATTTACAACTTCAGTTTGTCCATCCGTTTGAGGATGACAAGTAGTAGATTACAACAATATTGAGCAAAGTTTAGCCCATAAAGTAATCCAAAAATAGAATCCCTCCCCTTCTTAGTCCTAGGCAACCCCAAAATAAAGTGCATAGAAATGTCAGTCCAAGTTCTTTTAAGAATAGAACGCAAAAGTGTTCCCAAAGTTCTATTTACAACTTCAGTTTGTCCATCTGTTTGAGGATGACAAGTAGTAGATTACAACAATATTGTAGCAAAGTTTAGCCCATAAAGTAATCAAAAATAGAATCCCTCCCCTTCTTAGTCCTAGGCAACCCCAAAATAAAGTGCATAGAAATGTCAAGTCCAAGTTCTTTTAAGAATAGCACGCAAAAGTGTTCCCAAAGTTCTATTTACAACTTCAGTTTGTCCATCCGTTTGAGGATGACAAGTAGTAGATTACAACAATATTGAGCAAAGTTTTAGCCCATAAAGTAATCCAAAAATAGAATCCCTCCCCTTCTTAGTCCTAGGCAACCCCAAAATAAAGTGCATAGAAATGTCAATCCAAGTTCTTTTAAGAATAGCACGCAAAAGTGTTCCCAAAGTTCTATTTACAACTTCAGTTTGTCCATCCGTTTGAGGATGACAAGTAGTAGATTACAACAATATTGAGCAAAGTTTAGCCCATAAAGTAATCCAAAAATAGAATCCCTCCCTTCTTAGTCCTAGGCAACCCCAAAATAAAGTGCATAGATATGTCAATCCAAGTTCTTTTAAGAATAGCACGCACAAGTGTTCCCAAAGTTCTATTTACAACTTCAGTTTGTCCATCCGTTTGAGGATGACAAGTAGTAGATTACAACAATATGAGCAAAGTTTAGCCCATAAAGTAATCCCAAAATCGAATCCCTCCCCTTCGTAGTCCTAGATAACCCTTAAATAAAGTCCATAGAAATGTCAATCCAAGTTCTTTTAAGAATAGCACGCAAAAGTGTTCCCAAAGTTCTATTGACAACTTCAGTTTGTCCATCTGTTTGAGGATGACAAGTAGTAGATTACAACAATATGGAGCAAAGTTTAGCCCATAAATTAATCTAAAAATAGAATCCCTCCCCTTCTTATTCCTAGGCAACCCCAAAATAAAGTGCCATAGAAATGTCAATCCAAGTTCTTTTTAAGAATAGCACGCAAAAGTGTTCCCAAAGTTCTATTTACAACTTCAGTTTGTCCATCCGTTTGAGGATGACAAGTAGTAGATTACAACAATATTGAGCAAAGTTTAGCCCATAAAGTAATCCAAAAATAGAATCCCTCCCCTTCTTAGTCCTAGGCAACCCCAAAATAAAGTGCATAGAAATGTCAATCCAAGTTCTTTTAAGAATAGCACGCAAAAGTGTTCCCAAAGTTCTATTGACAACTTCAGTTTGTCCATCCGTTTGAGGATGACAAGTAGTAGATTACAACAATATTGAGCAAAGTTTAGCCCATAAAGTAATCCAAAAATAGAATCCCTCCCCTTCTTAGTCCTAGGCAACCCCAAATAAAGTGCATAGAAATGTCAATCCAAGTTCTTTTAAGAATAGCACGCAAAAGTGTTCCCAAAGTTCTATTTACAACTTCAGTTTGTCCATCCGTTTGAGGATGACAAGTAGTAGATTACAACAATATTGAGCAAAGTTTAGCCCATAAAATAATCCAAAAATAGAATCCCTCACCTTCTTAGTCCTAGGCAACCCCAAAATAAAGTCCATAGAAATGTCAGTCCAAGTTCTTTTTAAGAATAGCACGCAAAAGTGTTCTCAAAGTTCTATTTACAACTTCAGTTTGTCCATCCGTTTGAGGATGACAAGTAGTAGATTACAACAATATTGAGCAAAGTTTAGCACATAAAGTAATCCAAAAATAGAATCCCTCCCCTTCTTAGTCCTAGGCAACCCCAAAATAAAGTGCATAGAAATGTTAGTCCAAGTTCTTTTAAGAATAGCACGCAAAAGTGTTCCCAAAGTTCTATTTACAACTTCAGTTTGTCCATCCGTTTGAGGATGACAAGTAGTAGATTACAACAATATTGAGCAAAGTTTAGCCCATAAAGTAATCCAAAATTAGAATCCCTCCCTTTCTTAGTCCTAGGCAACCCCAAAATAAAGTCCATAGAAATGTCAGTCCAAGTTCTTTTTAAGAATAGCACGCAAAAGTGTTCTCAAAGTTCTATTTACAACTTAAGTTTGTCCATCCGTTTGAGGATGACAAGTAGTAGATTACAACAATATTGAGCAAAGTTTAGCACATAAAGTAATCCAAAAATAGAATCCCTCCCCTTCTTAGTCCTAGGCAACCCCAAAATAAAGTGCATAGAAATGTCAGTCCAAGTTATTTTAAGAATAGAACGCAAAAGTGTTCCCAAAGTTCTATTTACAACTTCAGTTTGTCCATCTGTTTGAGGATGACAAGTAGTAGATTACAACAATATTGTGCAAAGTTTAGCCCATAAAGTAATTCGAAAATAGAATCCCTCCCCTTCTTAGTCCTAGGCAACCCCAAAATAAAGTGCATAGAAATGTCAGTCCAAGTTCTTTTAAGAATAGCACGCAAAAGTGTTCCCAAAGTTCTATTTACAACTTCAGTTTGTCCATCCGTTTGAGGATGACAAGTAGTAGATTACAACAATATTGAGCAAAGTTTTGCCCATAAAGTAATCCAAAAATAAAATCCCTCCCCTTCTTAGTCCTAGGCAACCCCAAAATAAAGTGCATAGAAATGTCAATCCAAGTTCTTTTAAGAATAGCACGCACAAGTGTTCCCAAAGTTCTATTTACAACTTCAGTTTGTCCATCCGTTTGAGGATGACAAGTAGTAGATTACAACAATATTGAGCAAAGTTTAGCCCATAAAGTAATCCAAAAATAGAATCCCTCCCTTTCTTAGTCCTAGGCAACCCCAAAATAAAGTGCATAGATATGTCAATCCAAGTTCTTTTAAGAATAGCACGCACAAGTGTTCCCAAAGTTCTATTTACAACTTCAGTTTGTCCATCCGTTTGAGGATGACAAGTAGTAGATTACAACAATATGAAGCAAAGTTTAGCCCATAAAGTAATCCCAAAATCGAATCCCTCCCCTTCGTAGTCCTAGATAACCCTTAAATAAAGTCCATAGAAATGTCAATCCAAGTTCTTTTTAAGAATAGCACGCAAAAGTGTTCCCAAAGTTCTATTGACAACTTCAGTTTGTCCATCCGTTTGAGGATGACAAGTAGTAGATTACAACAATATTGAGCAAAGTTTAGCCCATAAAGTAATCCAAAAATAGAATCCCTCCCCTTCTTAGTCCTAGGCAACCCCAAAATAAAGTGCATAGAAATGTCAATCCAAGTTCTTTTTAAGAATAGCACGCAAAAGTGTTCCCAAAGTTCTATTGACAACTTCAGTTTGTCCATCCGTTTGAGGATGACAAGTAGTAGATTACAACAATATTGAGCAAAGTTTAGCCCATAAAGTAATCCAAAAATAGAATCCCTCCCCTTCTTAGTCCTAGGCAACCCCAAAATAAAGTGCATAGAAATGTCAATCCAAGTTCTTTTTAAGAATAGCACGCAAAAGTGTTCTCAAAGTTCTATTGACAACTTCAGTTTGTCCATCTGTTTGAGGATGACAAGTAGTAGATTACAACAATATTGAGCAAAGTTTAGCCCATAAAGTAATCCAAAATAGAATCCCTCCCCTTCTTAGTCCTAGGCAACCCCAAAATAAAGTGCATAGAAATGTCAATCCAAGTTCTTTTAAGAATAGCACGCACAAGTGTTCCCAAAGTTCTATTTACAACTTCAGTTTGTCATCCGTTTGAGGATGACAAGTAGTAGATTACAACAATATTGGGCAAAGTTTAGCCCATAAAATAATCCAAAAATAGAATCCCTCACCTTCTTAGTCCTAGGCAACCCCAAAATAAAGTCCATAGAAATGTCAGTCCAAGTTCTTTTTAAGAATAGCACGCAAAAGTGTTCTCAAAGTTCTATTTACAACTTCAGTTTGTCCATCCGTTTGAGGATGACAAGTAGTAGATTACAACAATATTGAGCAAAGTTTAGCACATAAAGTAATCCAAAAATAGAATCCCTCCCCTTCTTAGTCCTAGGCAACCCCAAAATAAAGTGCATAGAAATGTTAGTCCAAGTTCTTTTAAGAATAGCACGCAAAAGTGTTCCCAAAGTTCTATTTACAACTTCAGTTTGTCCATCCGTTTGAGGATGACAAGTAGTAGATTACAACAATATTGAGCAAAGTTTAGCCCATAAAGTAATCCAAAAATAGAATCCCTCCCTTTCTTAGTCCTAGGCAACCCCAAAATAAAGTCCATAGAAATGTCAGTCCAAGTTCTTTTTAAGAATAGCACGCAAAAGTGTTCTCAAAGTTCTATTTACAACTTCAGTTTGTCCATCCGTTTGAGGATGACAAGTAGTAGATTACAACAATATTGAGCAAAGTTTAGCACATAAAGTAATCCAAAAATAGAATCCCTCCCCTTCTTAGTCCTAGGCAACCCCAAAATAAAGTGCATAGAAATGTCAGTCCAAGTTCTTTTAAGAATAGAACGCAAAAGTGTTCCCAAAGTTCTATTTACAACTTCAGTTTGTCCATCTGTTTGAGGATGACAAGTAGTAGATTACAACAATATTGTGCAAAGTTTAGCCCATAAAGTAATTCGAAAATAGAATCCCTCCCCTTCTTAGTCCTAGGCAACCCCAAAATAAAGTGCATAGAAATGTCAGTCCAAGTTCTTTTAAGAATAGCACGCAAAAGTGTTCCCAAAGTTCTATTTACAACTTCAGTTTGTCCATCCGTTTGAGGATGACAAGTAGTAGATTACAACAATATTGAGCAAAGTTTTGCCCATAAAGTAATCCAAAAATAAAATCCCTCCCCTTCTTAGTCCTAGGCAACCCCAAAATAAAGTGCATAGAAATGTCAATCCAAGTTCTTTTAAGAATAGCACGCACAAGTGTTCCCAAAGTTCTATTTACAACTTCAGTTTGTCCATCCGTTTGAGGATGACAAGTAGTAGATTACAACAATATTGAGCAAAGTTTAGCCCATAAAGTAATCCAAAAATAGAATCCCTCCCTTTCTTAGTCCTAGGCAACCCCAAAATAAAGTGCATAGATATGTCAATCCAAGTTCTTTTAAGAATAGCACGCACAAGTGTTCCCAAAGTTCTATTTACAACTTCAGTTTGTCCATCCGTTTGAGGATGACAAGTAGTAGATTACAACAATATGAAGCAAAGTTTAGCCCATAAAGTAATCCCAAAATCGAATCCCTCCCCTTCTTAGTCCTAGATAACCCCTTAAATAAAGTCCATAGAAATGTCAATCCAAGTTCTTTTAAGAATAGCACGCAAAAGTGTTCCCAAAGTTCTATTGACAACTTCAGTTTGTCCATCTGTTTGAGGATGACAAGTAGTAGATTACAACAATATGGAGCAAAGTTTAGCCCATAAAGTAATCTAAAAATAGAATCCCTCCCCTTCTTAGTCCTAGGCAACCCCAAAATAAAGTGCATAGAAATGTCAGTCCAAGTTTTTTTAAGAATAGCACGCAAAAGTGTTCCCAAAGTTTATTTACAACTTCAGTTTGTCCATCCGTTTGAGGATGACAAGTAGTAGATTACAACTTATTGTGCAAAGTTTAGCCCATAAAGTAATCAAAATAGAATCCCTCCCCTTCTTAGTCTTAGGCAACCCCAAAATAAAGTCCATAGAAATGTCAATCCAAGTTCTTTTAAGAATAGCACGCAAAAGTGTTCCCAAAGTTCTATTGACAACTTCAGTTTGTCCATCCTGTTTGAGGATGACAAGTAGTAGATTACAACAATATTGAGCAAAGTTTAGCCCATAAAGTAATCCAAAAATAGAATCCCTCCCCTTCTTAGTCCTAGGCAACCCCAAAATAAAGTGCATAGAAATGTCAATCCAAGTTCTTTTAAGAATAGCACGCAAAAGTGTTCCCAAAGTTCTATTTACAACTTCAGTTTGTCCATCTGTTTGAGGATGACAAGTAGTAGATTACAACAATATTGAGCAAAGTTTAGCCCATAAAGTAATCCAAAATAGAATCCCTCCCCTTCTTAGTCCTAGGCAACCCCAAAATAAAGTGCATAGAAATGTCAATCCAAGTTCTTTTTAAGAATAGCACGCAAAAGTGTTCCCAAAGTTCTATTTACAACTTCAGTTTGTCCATCCGTTTGAGGATGACAAGTAGTAGATTACAACAATATTGAGCAAAGTTTAGCCCATAAAGTAATCCAAAAATAGAATCCCTCCCCTTCTTAGTCCTAGGCAACCCCAAAATAAAGTGCATAGAAATGTTAGTCCAAGTTCTTTTAAGAATAGCACGCAAAAGTGTTCCCAAAGTTCTATTTACAACTTCAGTTTGTCCATCCGTTTGAGGATGACAAGTAGTAGATTACAACAATATTGAGCAAAGTTTAGCCCATAAAGTAATCCAAAAATAGAATCCCTTCCTTTCTTAGTCCTAGGCAACCCCAAAATAAAGTCCATAGAAATGTCAGTCCAAGTTCTTTTTAAGAATAGCACGCAAAAGTGTTCTCAAAGTTCTATTTACAACTTCAGTTTGTCCATCCGTTTGAGGATGACAAGTAGTAGATTACAACAATATTGAGCAAAGTTTAGCACATAAAGTAATCCAAAAATAGAATCCCTCCCCTTCTTAGTCCTAGGCAACCCCAAAAAAAGTGCATAGAAATGTCAGTCCAAGTTCTTTTAAGAATAGAACGCAAAAGTGTTCCCAAAGTTCTATTTACAACTTCAGTTTGTCCATCTGTTTGAGGATGACAAGTAGTAGATTACAACAATATTGTGCAAAGTTTAGCCCATAAAGTAATTCGAAAATAGAATCCCTCCCCTTCTTAGTCCTAGGCAACACCAAAATAAAGTGCATAGAAATGTCAGTCCAAGTTCTTTTAAGAATAGCACGCAAAAGTGTTCCCAAAGTTCTATTTACAACTTCAGTTTGTCCATCCGTTTGAGGATGACAAGTAGTAGATTACAACAATATTGAGCAAAGTTTTGCCCATAAAGTAATCCAAAAATAAAATCCCTCCCCTTCTTAGTCCTAGGCAACCCCAAAATAAAGTGCATAGAAATGTCAATCCAAGTTCTTTTAAGAATAGCACGCACAAGTGTTCCCAAAGTTCTATTTACAACTTCAGTTTGTCCATCCGTTTGAGGTTGACAAGTAGTAGATTACAACAATATTGAGCAAAGTTTAGCCCATAAAGTAATCCAAAAATAGAATCCCTCCCCTTCTTAGTCCTAGGCAACCCCAAAATAAAGTGCATAGAAATGTCAATCCAAGTTCTTTTTAAGAATAGCACACAAAAGTGTTCCCAAAGTTCTATTTACAACTTCAGTTTGTCCATCCGTTTGAGGATGACAAGTAGTAGATTACAACAATATTGAGCAAAGTTTAGCCCATAAAGTAATCCAAAAATAGAATCCCTACCCTTCTAGTCTGTAATCTAAGTACTAATGTCAATCCAAGTTCTTTTTAAGAATAGCACGCAAAAGTGTTCCCAAAGTTCTATTTACAACTTCAGTTTGTCCATCCGTTTGAGGATGACAAGTAGTAGATTACAACAATATTGAGCAAAGTTTAGCACATAAAGTAATCCAAAAATAGAATCCCTCCCCTTCTTAGTCCTAGGCAACCCCAAAATAAAGTGCATAGAAATGTCAGTCCAAGTTCTTTTAAGAATAGCACGCAAAAGTGTTCCCAAAGTTCTATTTACAACTTCAGTTTGTCCATCCGTTTGAGGATGACAAGTAGTAGATTACAACAATATTGAGCAAAGTTTAGCCCATAAAGTAATCCAAAAATAGAATCCCTTCCTTTCTTAGTCCTAGGCAACCCCAAAATAAAGTCCATAGAAATGTCAGTCCAAGTTCTTTTTAAGAATAGCACGCAAAAGTGTTCTCAAAGTTCTATTTACAACTTCAGTTTGTCCATCCGTTTGAGGATGACAAGTAGTAGATTACAACAATATTGAGCAAAGTTTAGCACATAAAGTAATCCAAAAATAGAATCCCTCCCCTTCTTAGTCCTAGGCAACCCCAAAAAAAAGTGCATAGAAATGTCAGTCCAAGTTCTTTTAAGAATAGAACGCAAAAGTGTTCCCAAAGTTCTTGTAGTAGCCCGAATTCCAAATTGGGTAATTAACGGATTAATGGTGATTAAGAAGGTTTAATGTGTAATTTTGACCGTGGTCATGATCGGACGGACCGAAGATGGTTCGGTAGCAACGAAGAGTTCGGAAGGTCCGAAGTGAGTTCGGTGGATCCGAACATGAGGTGTCAAGAGTCGATGGACACGTGCATGTTCGGACGGTCCGAAGTGTATGATCGGAGGATCCGATCATGAGCTGTCAAGAGCTGATGGACACGTAAGAGTTCGGACGTTCCGAAGAGGGTTCGGACGATCCGAACATGGCCTATAAATAGTGGTCGGATTTCCTCATTTTGACTCGCCAATTCAGAGAATTCCATAGCATTTCAGTCGTTTCTGACAGGTTCTAGTCTTGTTCCGAGATTTGGGCACTAGCGGGGAGCTGCTGGTCTTGTAGCAGAGCTGTGCTCTAGTTGGGAGCTAGCGGCATCAGCGGGCTAGCGACGGACGAAGGTTTGGAATTTTATCAGTATTTATCTCAGGATTATCTAGTTAAGTCTGGTAGATAAGTTTAGTGATGGTTTTCACTTGATGAATAGGCTTGGATTAGACCTGTTGTCTGGTGGTTCCAGTGGATTAGGATTGCTGTGATAGAGGTACGAAAGTACTATCCGAGATATCCTGGTTGAGTATACATTCTTATATGTGTTGCATGATTATGTGGTGCATTGATATATGTCATATGATGCATGCTATTATGTCACGTTTATTACTGCACGTTGCATTTCATGTTGAGCCGTATTCTCCTTCGAGATAGCCTTTACTGTTGAGCTGTATCTCTTTCGAGATAAGCTATATCTTGGGGCCGCTCAGCCCTGTCTTGTGGACGCATGGACACCGAGAGTACACAGTGGCCGACGGGTCGGGAGGGCTTCGGTGGTCCGGGACATTTTAGGTCCACGTCTGTCTTGTAGTGGATGCAGTGACCCAGAGGTGTACCGCGCGGCACTATCCACTTGGCGCCTCTAGACTGAGCATTGTTGAGATCCTTTTGTGATTCCTGTTTCTTGACTACCCCGGTATCATGATCATAGCATGTGCATTTCATATAGGTCTGTATACTCATACTTTTGTACTGGGCGTTCTTATCGCTCACGTCCTCGGTTTTGTTTATTCTTGGACACCCCATTCCCACGGGGCAGGCCTCAGGTTGGACAGCTCAGGAGGAGCAGGAGGAGGACGTTGAGTAGCTGGTTGGTTTAGTTTATCGGTATTGTTTTGATTCGATATGGTTGTATTGGATATTTTATTTTGAGTTATTCTAGACTTCGATTGGGTTGTATAATCGGTATTGTTGTTGACTTTTCCGCTGTTATCTCTGATTATTGTTAATTAGGTTGATTGCATGCTTAGTTCTTGATTAGTAGGTGATTCTGGAACGGGTCACTACATTTATGGTATCAGAGCATGCGTACGATTTTGGGATATAGATTTCTGTTTTGGGATTTCCGTTGACCAATTTACTAGTTTCCCTATTCTATGTTGTAGCAATGGCTGACCACTTTGGTGATGAGAGTAGTCAGGGAAGTGTAGGTCGTTGGGGTGATCAGGACGATCGTAGGCGTCATCGTGAACATCGTCATCGTCGGGATGGTCCTAGGCGTTTCGATATGCATCGTTTCATGCAGATGGGGCCTAAGCCTTTAGTCGGCGGTGAGACTCCCGATGATGCGGAGGATTGGTTAGAGCGCATGGAGAGTTGTTTCCGCGCATTCCAGTGCACCGATGAGCAGAAGATGGAGACCCTTAGTTTTCTTCTCGAGGGCCGTGCTCGCAGGTGGTGGCGATCGACTTCTGCGCCGATAGTTCAGTCGCAGGGTAGAGCGACTTGGGTCGATTTCCGTGCATCGTTCATGCAGCTGTACTTTCCTCCAGCCCTTCACCAGGCCAAGACGATTGAGCTCCTGAATCTGAAGCAGGGTAGTATGTCTGTTGATGAGTATCAGCAGAAATTCTTCGAGTTGTTACCCTTTGCGCCTCATATCAGTGGCAGTTCTGAAGCCAAGTACGATCATTTCCTTCAGGGCCTTAACCAGGAGATTTTTGATCGTGTCACCGTCTGTGATAATCCTACTTCTTACGATGGGTTGGTGAACCGGTGTCGCCAGGCAGAGATCAGTCTCCAGCGTGGTAGGGCTATTTTTTCTTCTAGACCTTCGCATACTTTGAGCCCTCGACCTCAGTCTTTCAAGAAGTCAGGTTCTTCTTCTTCTGGATCTGGATCAAGGTCTAGCGGTAATGTTCGCTTTGGTGAGAAGAAGGATTCTTGTGCACATTGTGGGAAGAACCATCCATCGGAGCAATGCCGATTAGTAGCAGGAGCTTGTTTTCAGTGCGGAGAGATGGGTCATATCAAGAAGAATTGTCCTCAGCTGCGAGGTGGAGCAGGATCTGGTTCTGGATCCCAGACGACTGTTCAGCAGAGGAGACAGGGTCAGGCAGTGGGTAGTTCGAATCTTCGACCTCGTGCCCAAGGTCAGGTTTTTGCGCTGAACCAGGATCAGCCTGAGATGTAATTGTTATACAGTTGTAATGAAGAATATTTGCAGTGTATTACAATGGTGTTTTATTCTCTTGCCTAGATTTCGAGGACGAAATCGTTTTAAGGGGGGGAGAATGTAGTAGCCCGAATTCCAAATTGGGTAATTAACGGATTAATGGTGATTAAGAAGGTTTAATGTGTAATTTTGACCGTGGTCATGATCGGACGGACCGAAGATGGTTCGGTAGCAACGAAGAGTTCGGAAGGTCCGAAGTGAGTTCGGTGGATCCGAACATGAGGTGTCAAGAGTCGATGGACACGTGCATGTTCGGACGGTCCGAAGTGTATGATCGGAGGATCCGATCATGAGCTGTCAAGAGCTGATGGACACGTAAGAGTTCGGACGTTCCGAAGAGGGTTCGGACGATCCGAACATGGCCTATAAATAGTGGTCGGATTTCCTCATTTTGACTCGCCAATTCAGAGAATTCCATAGCATTTCAGTCGTTTCTGACAGGTTCTAGTCTTGTTCCGAGATTTGGGCACTAGCGGGGAGCTGCTGGTCTTGTAGCAGAGCTGTGCTCTAGTTGGGAGCTAGCGGCATCAGCGGGCTAGCGACGGACGAAGGTTTGGAATTTTATCAGTATTTATCTCAGGATTATCTAGTTAAGTCTGGTAGATAAGTTTAGTGATGGTTTTCACTTGATGAATAGGCTTGGATTAGACCTGTTGTCTGGTGGTTCCAGTGGATTAGGATTGCTGTGTTAGAGGTACGAAAGTACTATCCGAGATATCCTGGTTGAGTATACATTCTTATATGTGTTGCATGATTATGTGGTGCATTGATATATGTCATATGATGCATGCTATTATGTCACGTTTATTACTGCACGTTGCATTTCATGTTGAGCCGTATTCTCCTTCGAGATAGCCTTTACTGTTGAGCTGTATCTCTTTCGAGATAAGCTATATCTTGGGGCCGCTCAGCCCTGTCTTGTGGACGCATGGACACCGAGAGTACACAGTGGCCGACGGGTCGGGAGGGCTTCGGTGGTCCGGGACATTTTAGGTCCACGTCTGTCTTGTAGTGGATGCAGTGACCCAGAGGTGTACCGCGCGGCACTATCCACTTGGCGCCTCTAGACTGAGCATTGTTGAGATCCTTTTGTGATTCCTGTTTCTTGACTACCCCGGTATCATGATCATAGCATGTGCATTTCATATAGGTCTGTATACTCATACTTTTGTACTGGGCGTTCTTATCGCTCACGTCCTCGGTTTTGTTTATTCTTGGACACCCCATTCCCACGGGGCAGGCCTCAGGTTGGACAGCTCAGGAGGAGCAGGAGGAGGACGTTGAGTAGCTGGTTGGTTTAGTTTATCGGTATTGTTTTGATTCGATATGGTTGTATTGGATATTTTATTTTGAGTTATTCTAGACTTCGATTGGGTTGTATAATCGGTATTGTTGTTGACTTTTCCGCTGTTATCTCTGATTATTGTTAATTAGGTTGATTGCATGCTTAGTTCTTGATTAGTAGGTGATTCTGGAACGGGTCACTACAGTTCTATTTACAACTTCAGTTTGTCCATCTGTTTGAGGATGACAAGTAGTAGATTACAACAATATTGTGCAAAGTTTAGCCCATAAAGTAATTCGAAAATAGAATCCCTCCCCTTCTTAGTCCTAGGCAACACCAAAATAAAGTGCATAGAAATGTCAGTCCAAGTTCTTTTAAGAATAGCACGCAAAAGTGTTCCCAAAGTTCTATTTACAACTTCAGTTTGTCCATCCGTTTGAGGATGACAAGTAGTAGATTACAACAATATTGAGCAAAGTTTTGCCCATAAAGTAATCCAAAAATAAAATCCCTCCCCTTCTTAGTCCTAGGCAACCCCAAAATAAAGTGCATAGAAATGTCAATCCAAGTTCTTTTAAGAATAGCACGCACAAGTGTTCCCAAAGTTCTATTTACAACTTCAGTTTGTCCATCCGTTTGAGGTTGACAAGTAGTAGATTACAACAATATTGAGCAAAGTTTAGCCCATAAAGTAATCCAAAAATAGAATCCCTCCCCTTCTTAGTCCTAGGCAACCCCAAAATAAAGTGCATAGAAATGTCAATCCAAGTTCTTTTTAAGAATAGCACACAAAAGTGTTCCCAAAGTTCTATTTACAACTTCAGTTTGTCCATCCGTTTGAGGATGACAAGTAGTAGATTACAACAATATTGACCAAAGTTTAGCCCATAAAGTAATCCAAAAATAGAATCCCTACCCTTCTGTTGTAATCTACTACTTGTCAATCCAAGTTCTTTTTAAGAATAGCACGCAAAAGTGTTCCCAAAGTTCTATTGACAACTTCAGTTTGTCCATCTGTTTGAGGATGACAAGTAGAAGATTACAACAATATTGTGCAAAGTTTAGCCCATAAAGTAATTCGAAAATAGAATCCCTCCCCTTCTTAGTCCTAGGCAACCCCAAAATAAAGTGCATAGAAATGTCAGTCCAAGTTCTTTTAAGAATAGCACGCAAAAGTGTTCCCAAAGTTCTATTGACAACTTCAGTTTTTCCATCTGTTTGAGGATGACAAGTAGTAGATTACAACAATATTGAGCAAAGTTTAGCCCATAAAGTAATCCAAAAATAGAATCCCTCCCCTTCTTAGTACTAGGCAACCCCAAAATAAAGTCCATAGAAATGTCAGTCCAAGTTCTTTTTAAGAATAGCACGCAAAAGTGTTCTCAAAGTTTAATTTACAACTTCAGTTTGTCCATCCGTTTGAGGATGACAAGTAGTAGATTACAACAATATGGAGCAAAGTTTAGCCCATAAAGTAATCCAAAAATAGAATCCCTCCCCTTCTTAGTCCTAGGCAACCCCAAAATAAAGTCCATAGAAATGTCACTCCAAGTTCTTTTTAAAATAGCACGCAAAAGTGTTCTCAAAGTTCTATTGACAACTTCAGTTTGTCCATCTGTTTGAGGATGACAAGTAGTAGATTACAAAAATATTAAGCAAATTTTAGCCCATAAAGTAATCCAAAAATAGAATCCCTCCCCTTCTTAGTCCTAGGCAACCCCAAAATAAAGTCCATAGAAATGTCAATCCAAATTCTTTTTAAGAATAGCACGCAAAAGTGTTCCCAAAGTTCTATTGACAACTTCAGTTTGTCCATCCGTTTGAGGATGACAAGTAGTAGATTACAACAATATGGAGCAAAGTTTTGCCCATAAAGTAATCCAAAAATAAAATCCCTCCCCTTCTTAGTCCTAGGTAACCCCAAAATAAAGTCCATAGAAATGTCAGTCCAAGTTCTTTTTAAGAATAGCACGCAAAAGTGTTCTCAAAGTTCTATTTACAACTTCAGTTTGTCCATCCGTTTGAAGATGACAAGTAGTAGATTACAACAATATTGAGCAAATTTTAGCCCATAAACTAATCCATAAATAGAATCCCTCCCCTTCTTATTCCTAGGCAACCCCAAAATAAAGTCCATAGAAATGTCAGTCCAAGTTCTTTTTATGAATAGCACGCAAAAGTGTTTTCAAAGTTCTATTTATAACTTCAGTTTGTCCATCCGTTTGAGGATGACAAGTAGTAAATTAAAACAATATGGAGCAAAGTTTAGCCCATAAAGTAATCAAAAAATAAAATCCCTCCCCTTCTTAGTCCTAGGCAACCCCAAAATAAAGTCCATAGAAATGTCAGTCCAAGTTCTTTTTATGAATAGCACGCAAAAGTGTTCTCAATGTTCTATTTACAACTTCAGTTTGTCCATCCGTTTGAGGATGACAAGTAGTAGATTACAACTTTATTGTGCAAAGTTTAGCCCATAAAGTAATCCATAAATAGAATCCCTCCCCTTCTTAGTCCTAGGCAACACCAAAATAAAGTCCATAGAAATGTCAGTCCAAGTTCTTTTTAAGAATACCACGCAAAAGTGTTCCCAAAGTTCTATTGACAACTTCAGTTTGTCCATCTATTTGAGGATGACAAGTAGTAGATTACAACAATATTGAGCAAAGTTTAGCCCATAAAGTAATCCAAAAATAGAATCCCTCCCCTTCTTAGTCCTAGGCAACCCCAAAATAAAGTCCATAGAACTGAAGTTGTCAATAGAATCCCTCCCCTTCTTAGTCCTAGGCAAAAGTGTTCCCGAAAGTGTTCCCAAAGTTCTATTTACAACTTCAGTTTGTCCATCCGTTTGAGGATGACAAGTAGTAGATTACAACTTTATTATGCAAAGTTTAGCCCATAAAGTAATCCATAAATAGAATCCCTCCCCTTCTTAGTCCTAGGCAACCCCAAAATAAAGTCCATAGAAATGTCAATCCAAGTTCTTTTTAAGAATAGCACGCAAAAGTTTTCCCAAAGTTCTATTGACAACTTCAGTTTGTCCATCTGTTTGAGGATGACAAGTAGTAGATTACAACAATATTGAGCAAAGTTTAGCCCATAAAGTAATCCAAAAATATAATCCGTAAGTTTTAACATATCTCAGTCAGTACATCACGTGATTGTACGTGCGTGCTATTTTTGCGTGGGAATGTAAATGTCCATAGAAATGTAATCTACTAAACGGCAGAACAGTTCAAGGACATCATGTCTACTGGTCCTACCCTTCTTAGTCCTAGGCAACCCCAAAATAAAGTCCATAGAAATGTCAATCCAAGTATTGTAATCTACTAAAGTAATCTAAAAATAGAATCCCTCCCCTTCTTACTCCTAGGGATTCAATTTATGAATTACTTTATGGGCTAAACTTTGCTCCATATTGTTGTAATCTACTACTTGTCATTATCAAACGGATAGACAAACTGAAGTTGTCAATAGAACTTTGGGAACACTTGTGTGTGCTATTCTTAAAGTAATCCAAAAATAGAATCTCTCCCCTTCTTAGTCCTAGGCAACCCCAAAATAAAGTGCATAGAAATGTCAATCCAAGTTCTTTTAAGAATGGCACGCACAAGTGTTCCCAAAGTTCTATTTACAACTTCAGTTTGTCCATCCGTTTGAGGATGACAAGTAGTAGATTACAACAATATTGAGCAAAGTTTAGCCCATAAAGTAATCCAAAAATAGAATCCATCACCTTCTTAGTCCTAGGCAACCCCAAAATAAAGTCCATAGAAATGTCAATCCAGGTACTTTTTAATAATAGAACGCAAAAGTGTTCCCAAAGTTCTATTTACAACTTCAGTTTGTCCATCCGTTTGAGGATGACAAGTAGTAGATTACAACAATATTGAGCAAAGTTTAGCCCATAAAGTAATCCAAAAATAGAATCCCATACCTTCTTAGTCCTAGGCAACCCCAAAATAAAGTGCATAGAAATGTCAATCCAAGTTCTTTTAAGAATAGCACGCACAAGTGTTCCCAAAGTTCTATTTACAACTTCAGTTTGTCCATCCGTTTGAGGATGACAAGTAGTAGATTACAACAATATTGAGCAAAGTTTAGCCCATAAAGTAATCCAAAAATAGAATCCCTCACCTTCTTAGTCCTAGGCAACCCCAAAATAAACTCCATAGAAATGTCAATCCAGGTACTTTTTAATAATAGAACGCAAAAGTGTTCCCAAAGTTCTATTTACAACTTCAGTTTGTCCATCCGTTAGAGGATGACAAGTAGTAGATTACAACAATATGGAGCAAAGTTTTGCCCATAAAGTAATCCAAAAATAAAATCCCTCCCCTTCTTAGTCCTAGGTAACCCCAAAATAAAGTCCATAGAAATGTCAGTCTAAGTTCTTTTTAAGAATAGCACGCAAAAGTGTTCTCAAAGTTCTATTTACAACTTCAGTTTGTCCATCCGTTTGAAGATGACAAGTAGTAGATTACAACAATATTGAGCAAAGTTTAGCCCATAAACTAATCCATAAATAGAATCCCTCCCCTTCTTAGTCCTAGGCAACCCCAAAATAAAGTCCATAGAAATGTCAGTCCAAGTTCTTTTTATGAATAGCACGCAAAAGTGTTTTCAAAGTTCTATTTATAACTTCAGTTTGTCCATCCGTTTGAGGATGACAAGTAGTAAATTAAAACAATATGGAGCAAAGTTTAGCCCATAAAGTAATCAAAAATAAAATCCCTCCCCTTCTTAGTCCTAGGCAACCCCAAAATAAAGTCCATAGAAATGTCAGTCCAAGTTCTTTGTAAGAATAGCACGCAAAAGTGTTCTCAATGTTCTATTTACAACTTCAGTTTGTCCATCCGTTTGAGGATGACAAGTAGTAGATTACAACTTTATTGTGCAAAGTTTAGCCCATAAAGTAATCCATAAATAGAATCCCTCCCCTTCTTAGTCCTAGGAAACACCAAAATAAAGTCCATAGAAATGTCAGTCCAAGTTCTTTTTAAGAATAGCACGCAAAAGTGTTCCCAAAGTTCTATTGACAACTTCAGTTTGTCCATCTATTTGAGGATGACAAGTAGTAGTTTACAACAATATTGAGCAAAGTTTAGCCCATAAAGTAATCCAAAAATAGAATCCCTCCCCTTCCTAGTCCTAGGCAACCCCAAAATAAAGTCCATAGAACTGAAGTTGTCAATAGAATCCCTCCCCTTCTTAGTCCTAGGCAAAAGTGTTCCCAAAAGTGTTCCCAAAGTTCTATTTACAACTTCAGTTTGTCCATCCGTTTGAGGATGACAAGTAGTAGATTACAACTTTATTATGCAAAGTTTAGCCCATAAAGTAATCCATAAATAGAATCCCTCCCCTTCTTAGTCCTAGGCAACCCCAAAATAAAGTCCATAGAAATGTCAATCCAAGTATTTTTTAAGAATAGCACGCAAAAGTTTTCCCAAAGTTCTATTGACAACTTCAGTTTGTCCATCTGTTTGAGGATGACAAGTAGTAGATTACAACAATATTGTGCAAAGTTTAGCCCATAAAGTAATCCAAAAATATAATCCGTAAGTTTTAACATATCTCAGTCAGTACATCACGTGATTGTGCGTGCTATTTTTGCGTGGGAATGTAAATGTCCATAGAAATGTAATCTACTAAACGGCAGAACAGTTCAAGGACATCATGTCTACTGGTCCTACCCTTCTTAGTCCTAGGCAACCCCAAAATAAAGTCCATAGAAATGTCAATCCAAGTATTGTTGTAATCTACTATTTGTCATCATCAAACGGATAGACAAACTGAAGTTGTCAATAGAACTTTGGGAACACTTGTGCGTGCTATTCTTAAAGTAATCCAAAAATAGAATCTCTCCCCTTCTTAGTCCTAGGCAACCCCAAAATAAAGTTCATAGAAATGTCAATCCAAGTTCTTTTTAAGAATAGCACGCAAAAGTGTTCCCAAAGTTCTATTTACAACTTCAGTTTGTCCATCCGTTTGAGGATGACAAGTAGTAGATTACAACAATATTGAGCAAAGTTTAGCCCATAAAGTAATCCAAAATAGAATCCCTCCCCTTCTTAGTCCTAGGCAACCCCAAAATAAAGTCCATAGAAATGTCAATCCAAGTTCTTTTAAGAATAGCACGCAAAAGTGTTCCCAAAGTTCTATTTACAACTTCAGTTTGTCCATCCGTTTGAGGATGACAAGTAGTAGATTACAACAATATGAGCAAAGTTTAGCCCATAAAGTAATCCAAAATAGAATCCCTCCCCTTCTTAGTCCTAGGCAACCCCAAAATAAAGTCCATAGAAATGTCAATCCAAGTTCTTTTTAAGAATAGCACGCAAAAGTGTTCCCAAAGTTCTATTGACAACTTCAGTTTGTCCATCCGTTTGAGGATGACAAGTAGTAGATTACAACAATATTGAGCAAAGTTTAGCCCATAAAGTAATCCAAAAATAGAATCCCTCCCCTTCTTAGTCCTAGGCAACCCCAAAATAAAGTCCATAGAAATGTCAATCCAAGTTCTTTTTAAGAATAGCACGCAAAAGTGTTCCCAAAGTTCTATTGACAACTTCAGTTTGTCCATCCGTTTGAGGATGACAAGTAGTAGATTACAACAATATGGAGCAAAGTTTTGCCCATAAAGTAATCCAAAAATAAAATCCCTCCCCTTCTTAGTCCTAGGTAACCCCAAAATAAAGTCCATAGAAATGTCAGTCCAAGTTCTTTTTAAGAATAGCACGCAAAAGTGTTCTCAAAGTTCTATTTACAACTTCAGTTTGTCCATCCGTTTGAAGATGACAAGTAGTAGATTACAACAATATTGAGCAAAGTTTAGCCCATAAACTAATCCATAAATAGAATCCCTCCCCTTCTTAGTCCTAGGCAACCCCAAAATAAAGTCCATAGAAATGTCAGTCCAAGTTCTTTTATGAATAGCACGCAAAAGTGTTTCCAAAGTTCTATTTATAACTTCAGTTTGTCCATCCGTTTGAGGATGACAAGTAGTAAATTACAACAATATGGAGCAAAGTTTAGCCCATAAAGTAATCAAAAATAAATCCCTCCCCTTCTTAGTCCTAGGCAACCCCAAAATAAAGTCCATAGAAATGTCAGTCCAAGTTCTTTTTAAGAATAGCACGCAAAAGTGTTCTCAATGTTCTATTTACAACTTCAGTTTGTCCATCCGTTTGAGGATGACAAGTAGTAGATTACAACTTTATTGTGCAAAGTTTAGCCCATAAAGTAATCCATAAATAGAATCCCTCCCCTTCTTAGTCCTAGGCAACACCAAAATAAAGTCCATAGAAATGTCAGTCCAAGTTCTTTTTAAGAATACCACGCAAAAGTGTTCCCAAAGTTCTATTGACAACTTCAGTTTGTCCATCTATTTGAGGATGACAAGTAGTAGATTACAACAATATTGAGCAAAGTTTAGCCCATAAAGTAATCCAAAAATAGAATCCCTCCCCTTCTTAGTCCTAGGCAACCCCAAAATAAAGTCCATAGAACTGAAGTTGTCAATAGAATCCCTCCCCTTCTTAGTCCTAGGCAAAAGTGTTCCCGAAAGTGTTCCCAAAGTTCTATTTACAACTTCAGTTTGTCCATCCGTTTGAGGATGACAAGTAGTAGATTACAACTTTATTATGCAAAGTTTAGCCCATAAAGTAATCCATAAATAGAATCCCTCCCCTTCTTAGTCCTAGGCAACCCCAAAATAAAGTCCATAGAAATGTCAATCCAAGTTCTTTTTAAGAATAGCACGCAAAAGTTTTCCCAAAGTTCTATTGACAACTTCAGTTTGTCCATCTGTTTGAGGATGACAAGTAGTAGATTACAACAATATTGAGCAAAGTTTAGCCCATAAAGTAATCCAAAAATATAATCCGTAAGTTTTAACATATCTCAGTCAGTACATCACGTGATTGTACGTGCGTGCTATTTTTGCGTGGGAATGTAAATGTCCATAGAAATGTAATCTACTAAACGGCAGAACAGTTCAAGGACATCATGTCTACTGGTCCTACCCTTCTTAGTCCTAGGCAACCCCAAAATAAAGTCCATAGAAATGTCAATCCAAGTATTGTAATCTACTAAAGTAATCCAAAAATAGAATCCCTCCCCTTCTTACTCCTAGGGATTCAATTTATGAATTACTTTATGGGCTAAACTTTGCTCCATATTGTTGTAATCTACTACTTGTCATTATCAAACGGATAGACAAACTGAAGTTGTCAATAGAACTTTGGGAACACTTGTGCGTGCTATTCTTAAAGTAATCCAAAAATAGAATCTCTCCCCTTCTTAGTCCTAGGCAACCCCAAAATAAAGTGCATAGAAATGTCAATCCAAGTTCTTTTAAGAATGGCACGCACAAGTGTTCCCAAAGTTCTATTTACAACTTCAGTTTGTCCATCCGTTTGAGGATGACAAGTAGTAGATTACAACAATATTGAGCAAAGTTTAGCCCATAAAGTAATCCAAAAATAGAATCCCTCACCTTCTTAGTCCTAGGCAACCCCAAAATAAAGTCCATAGAAATGTCAATCCAGGTACTTTTTAATAATAGAACGCAAAAGTGTTCCCAAAGTTCTATTTACAACTTCAGTTTGTCCATCCGTTTGAGGATGACAAGTAGTAGATTACAACAATATTGAGCAAAGTTTAGCCCATAAAGTAATCCAAAAATAGAATCCCATACCTTCTTAGTCCTAGGCAACCCCAAAATAAAGTGCATAGAAATGTCAATCCAAGTTCTTTTAAGAATAGCACGCACAAGTGTTCCCAAAGTTCTATTTACAACTTCAGTTTGTCCATCCGTTTGAGGATGACAAGTAGTAGATTACAACAATATTGAGCAAAGTTTAGCCCATAAAGTAATCCAAAAATAGAATCCCTCACCTTCTTAGTCCTAGGCAACCCCAAAATAAACTCCATAGAAATGTCAATCCAGGTACTTTTTAATAATAGAACGCAAAAGTGTTCCCAAAGTTCTATTTACAACTTCAGTTTGTCCATCCGTTAGAGGATGACAAGTAGTAGATTACAACAATATGGAGCAAAGTTTTGCCCATAAAGTAATCCAAAAATAAAATCCCTCCCCTTCTTAGTCCTAGGTAACCCCAAAATAAAGTCCATAGAAATGTCAGTCTAAGTTCTTTTTAAGAATAGCACGCAAAAGTGTTCTCAAAGTTCTATTTACAACTTCAGTTTGTCCATCCGTTTGAAGATGACAAGTTGTAGATTACAACAATATTGAGCAAAGTTTAGCCCATAAACTAATCCATAAATAGAATCCCTCCCCTTCTTAGTCCTAGGCAACCCCAAAATAAAGTCCATAGAAATGTCAGTCCAAGTTCTTTTTATGAATAGCACGCAAAAGTGTTTTCAAAGTTCTATTTATAACTTCAGTTTGTCCATCCGTTTGAGGATGACAAGTAGTAAATTAAAACAATATGGAGCAAAGTTTAGCCCATAAAGTAATCAAAAAATAAAATCCCTCCCCTTCTTAGTCCTAGGCAACCCCAAAATAAAGTCCATAGAAATGTCAGTCCAAGTTCTTTGTAAGAATAGCACGCAAAAGTGTTCTCAATGTTCTATTTACAACTTCAGTTTGTCCATCCGTTTGAGGATGACAAGTAGTAGATTACAACTTTATTGTGCAAAGTTTAGCCCATAAAGTAATCCATAAATAGAATCCCTCCCCTTCTTAGTCCTAGGCAACACCAAAATAAAGTCCATAGAAATGTCAGTCCAAGTTCTTTTTAAGAATAGCACGCAAAAGTGTTCCCAAAGTTCTATTGACAACTTCAGTTTGTCCATCTATTTGAGGATGACAAGTAGTAGTTTACAACAATATTGAGCAAAGTTTAGCCCATAAAGTAATCCAAAAATAGAATCCCTCCCCTTCCTAGTCCTAGGCAACCCCAAAATAAAGTCCATAGAACTGAAGTTGTCAATAGAATCCCTCCCCTTCTTAGTCCTAGGCAAAAGTGTTCCCAAAAGTGTTCCCAAAGTTCTATTTACAACTTCAGTTTGTCCATCCGTTTGAGGATGACAAGTAGTAGATTACAACTTTATTATGCAAAGTTTAGCCCATAAAGTAATCCATAAATAGAATCCCTCCCCTTCTTAGTCCTAGGCAACCCCAAAATAAAGTCCATAGAAATGTCAATCCAAGTTCTTTTTAAGAATAGCACGCAAAAGTTTTCCCAAAGTTCTATTGACAACTTCAGTTTGTCCATCTGTTTGAGGATGACAAGTAGTAGATTACAACAATATTGTGCAAAGTTTAGCCCATAAAGTAATCCAAAAATATAATCCGTAAGTTTTAACATATCTCAGTCAGTACATCACGTGATTGTGCGTGCTATTTTTGCGTGGGAATGTAAATGTCCATAGAAATGTAATCTACTAAACGGCAGAACAGTTCAAGGACATCATGTCTACTGGTCCTACCCTTCTTAGTCCTAGGCAACCCCAAAATAAAGTCCATAGAAATGTCAATCCAAGTATTGTTGTAATCTACTATTTGTCATCATCAAACGGATAGACAAACTGAAGTTGTCAATAGAACTTTGGGAACACTTGTGCGTGCTATTCTTAAAGTAATCCAAAAATAGAATCTCTCCCCTTCTTAGTCCTAGGCAACCCCAAAATAAAGTGCATAGAAATGTCAATCCAAGTTCTTTTTAAGAATAGCACGCAAAAGTGTTCCCAAAGTTCTATTTACAACTTCAGTTTGTCCATCTGTTTGAGGATGACAAGTAGAAGATTACAACAATATTGTGCAAAGTTTAGCCCATAAAGTAATTCGAAAATAGAATCCCTCCCCTTCTTAGTCCTAGGCAACCCCAAAATAAAGTGCATAGATATGTCAATCCAAGTTCTTTTAAGAATAGCACGCACAAGTGTTCCCAAAGTTCTATTTACAACTTCAGTTTGTCCATCCGTTTGAGGATGACAAGTAGTAGATTACAACAATATGAAGCAAAGTTTAGCCCATAAAGTAATCCCAAAATCGAATCCCTCCCCTTCGTAGTCCTAGATAACCCTTAAATAAAGTCCATAGAAATGTCAATCCAAGTTCTTTTTAAGAATAGCACGCAAAAGTGTTCCCAAAGTTCTATTGACAACTTCAGTTTGTCCATCTGTTTGAGGATGACAAGTAGTAGATTACAACAATATGGAGCAAAGTTTAGCCCATAAATTAATCTAAAAATAGAATCCCTCCCCTTCTTATTCCTAGGCAACCCCAAAATAAAGTGCATAGAAATGTCAGTCCAAGTTTTTTTAAGAATAGCACGCAAAAGTGTTCCCAAAGTTTTATTTACAACTTCAGTTTGTCCATCCGTTTGAGGATGACAAGTAGTAGATTACAACTTTATTGTGCAAAGTTTAGCCCATAAAGTAATCCATAAATAGAATCCCTCCCCTTCTTAGTCTTAGGCAACCCCAAAATAAAGTCCATAGAAATGTCAATCCAAGTTCTTTTTAAGAATAGCACGCAAGGATGACAAGTAGTAGATTACAAAAATATTGTGCAAAGTTTAGCCCATAAAGTAATCCAAAAGTAAAATCCCTCCCCTTCTTAGTCCTAGGCAACCCCAAAATAAAGTGCATAGAAATGTCAATCCAAGTTCTTTTAAGAATAGCACGCACAAGTGTTCCCAAAGTTCTATTTACAACTTCAGTTTGTGCATCCGTTTGAGGATGACAAGTAGTAGATTACAACAATATTGGGCAAAGTTTAGCCCATAAAATAATCCAAAAATAGAATCCCTCACCTTCTTAGTCCTAGGCAACCCCAAAATAAAGTCCATAGAAATGTCAGTCCAAGTTCTTTTTAAGAATAGCACGCAAAAGTGTTCTCAAAGTTCTATTTACAACTTCAGTTTGTCCATCCGTTTGAGGATGACAAGTAGTAGATTACAACAATATTGAGCAAAGTTTAGCACATAAAGTAATCCAAAAATAGAATCCCTCCCCTTCTTAGTCCTAGGCAACCCCAAAATAAAGTGCATAGAAATGTTAGTCCAAGTTCTTTTAAGAATAGCACGAAAAAGTGTTCCCAAAGTTCTATTTACAACTTCAGTTTGTCCATCCGTTTGAGGATGACAAGTAGTAGATTACAACAATATTGAGCAAAGTTTAGCCCATAAAGTAATCCAAAATTAGAATCCCTCCCTTTCTTAGTCCTAGGCAACCCCAAAATAAAGTCCATAGAAATGTCAGTCCAAGTTCTTTTTAAGAATAGCACGCAAAAGTGTTCTCAAAGTTCTATTTACAACTTAAGTTTGTCCATCCGTTTGAGGATGACAAGTAGTAGATTACAACAATATTGAGCAAAGTTTAGCACATAAAGTAATCCAAAAATAGAATCCCTCCCCTTCTTA
Source organism: Primulina eburnea (assembly GCF_022965805.1). NCBI lineage: Eukaryota > Viridiplantae > Streptophyta > Magnoliopsida > Lamiales > Gesneriaceae > Primulina > Primulina eburnea. The sequence continues at coordinate 78,332 of NW_027331362.1, forward strand.
GTCCTAGGCAACCCCAAAATAAAGTGCATAGAAATGTCAGTCCAAGTTATATTAAGAATAGAACGCAAAAGTGTTCCCAAAGTTCTATTTACAACTTCAGTTTGTCCATCTGTTTGAGGATGACAAGTAGTAGATTACAACAATATTGTGCAAAGTTTAGCCCATAAAGTAATTCGAAAATAGAATCCCTCCCCTTCTTAGTCCTAGACAACCCCAAAATAAAGTGCATAGAAATGTCAGTCCAAGTTCTTTTAAGAATAGCACGCAAAAGTGTTCCCAAAGTTCTATTTACAACTTCAGTTTGTCCATCCGTTTGAGGATGACAAGTAGTAGATTACAACAATATTGAGCAAAGTTTTGCCCATAAAGTAATCCAAAAATAAAATCCCTCCCCTTCTTAGTCCTAGGCAACCCCAAAATAAAGTGCATAGAAATGTCAATCCAAGTTCTTTTAAGAATAGCACGCACAAGTGTTCCCAAAGTTCTATTTACAACTTCAGTTTGTCCATCCGTTTGAGGATGACAAGTAGTAGATTACAACAATATTGAGCAAAGTTTAGCCCATAAAGTAATCCAAAAATAGAATCCCTCCCTTTCTTAGTCCTAGGCAACCCCAAAATAAAGTGCATAGATATGTCAATCCAAGTTCTTTTAAGAATAGCACGCACAAGTGTTCCCAAAGTTCTATTTACAACTTCAGTTTGTCCATCCGTTTGAGGATGACAAGTAGTAGATTACAACAATATGAAGCAAAGTTTAGCCCATAAAGTAATCCCAAAATCGAATCCCTCCCCTTCGTAGTCCTAGATAACCCTTAAATAAAGTCCATAGAAATGTCAATCCAAGTTCTTTTTAAGAATAGCACGCAAAAGTGTTCCCAAAGTTCTATTGACAACTTCAGTTTGTCCATCTGTTTGAGGATGACAAGTAGTAGATTACAACAATATGGAGCAAAGTTTAGCCCATAAATTAATCTAAAAATAGAATCCCTCCCCTTCTTATTCCTAGGCAACCCCAAAATAAAGTGCATAGAAATGTCAGTCCAAGTTTTTTTAAGAATAGCACGCAAAAGTGTTCCCAAAGTTTTATTTACAACTTCAGTTTGTCCATCCGTTTGAGGATGACAAGTAGTAGATTACAACTTTATTGTGCAAAGTTTAGCCCATAAAGTAATCCATAAATAGAATCCCTCCCCTTCTTAGTCTTAGGCAACCCCAAAATAAAGTCCATAGAAATGTCAATCCAAGTTCTTTTTAAGAATAGCACGCAAGGATGACAAGTAGTAGATTACAAAAATATTGTGCAAAGTTTAGCCCATAAAGTAATCCAAAAGTAAAATCCCTCCCCTTCTTAGTCCTAGGCAACCCCAAAATAAAGTGCATAGAAATGTCAATCCAAGTTCTTTTAAGAATAGCACGCACAAGTGTTCCCAAAGTTCTATTTACAACTTCAGTTTGTGCATCCGTTTGAGGATGACAAGTAGTAGATTACAACAATATTGGGCAAAGTTTAGCCCATAAAATAATCCAAAAATAGAATCCCTCACCTTCTTAGTCCTAGGCAACCCCAAAATAAAGTCCATAGAAATGTCAGTCCAAGTTCTTTTTAAGAATAGCACGCAAAAGTGTTCTCAAAGTTCTATTTACAACTTCAGTTTGTCCATCCGTTTGAGGATGACAAGTAGTAGATTACAACAATATTGAGCAAAGTTTAGCACATAAAGTAATCCAAAAATAGAATCCCTCCCCTTCTTAGTCCTAGGCAACCCCAAAATAAAGTGCATAGAAATGTTAGTCCAAGTTCTTTTAAGAATAGCACGCAAAAGTGTTCCCAAAGTTCTATTTACAACTTCAGTTTGTCCATCCGTTTGAGGATGACAAGTAGTAGATTACAACAATATTGAGCAAAGTTTAGCCCATAAAGTAATCCAAAATTAGAATCCCTCCCTTTCTTAGTCCTAGGCAACCCCAAAATAAAGTCCATAGAAATGTCAGTCCAAGTTCTTTTTAAGAATAGCACGCAAAAGTGTTCTCAAAGTTCTATTTACAACTTAAGTTTGTCCATCCGTTTGAGGATGACAAGTAGTAGATTACAACAATATTGAGCAAAGTTTAGCACATAAAGTAATCCAAAAATAGAATCCCTCCCCTTCTTAGTCCTAGGCAACCCCAAAATAAAGTGCATAGAAATGTCAGTCCAAGTTATTTTAAGAATAGAACGCAAAAGTGTTCCCAAAGTTCTATTTACAACTTCAGTTTGTCCATCTGTTTGAGGATGACAAGTAGTAGATTACAACAATATTGTGCAAAGTTTAGCCCATAAAGTAATTCGAAAATAGAATCCCTCCCCTTCTTAGTCCTAGGCAACCCCAAAATAAAGTGCATAGAAATGTCAGTCCAAGTTCTTTTAAAAATAGCACGCAAAAGTGTTCCCAAAGTTCTATTTACAACTTCAGTTTGTCCATCCGTTTGAGGATGACAAGTAGTAGATTACAACAATATTGAGCAAAGTTTTGCCCATAAAGTAATCCAAAAATAAAATCCCTCCCCTTCTTAGTCCTAGGCAACCCCAAAATAAAGTGCATAGAAATGTCAATCCAAGTTCTTTTAAGAATAGCACGCACAAGTGTTCCCAAAGTTCTATTTACAACTTCAGTTTGTCCATCCGTTTGAGGATGACAAGTAGTAGATTACAACAATATTGAGCAAAGTTTAGCCCATAAAGTAATCCAAAAATAGAATCCCTCCCTTTCTTAGCCTAGGCAACCCCAAAATAAAGTGCATAGATATGTCAATCCAAGTTCTTTTAAGAATAGCACGCACAAGTGTTCCCAAAGTTCTATTTACAACTTCAGTTTGTCCATCCGTTTGAGGATGACAAGTAGTAGATTACAACAATATGAAGCAAAGTTTAGCCCATAAAGTAATCCAAAATCGAATTCCTCCCCTTCGTAGTCCTAGATAACCCTTAAATAAAGTCCATAGAAATGTCAATCCAAGTTCTTTTTAAGAATAGCACGCAAAAGTGTTCCCAAAGTTCTATTGACAACTTCAGTTTGTCCATCTGTTTGAGGATGACAAGTAGTAGATTACAACAATATGGAGCAAAGTTTAGCCCATAAAGTAATCTAAAAATAGAATCCCTCCCCTTCTTATTCCTAGGCAACCCCAAAATAAAGTGCATAGAAATGTCAGTCCAAGTTTTTTTAAGAATAGCACGCAAAAGTGTTCCCAAAGTTTTATTTACAACTTCAGTTTGTCCATCCGTTTGAGGATGACAAGTAGTAGATTACAACTTTATTGTGCAAAGTTTAGCCCATAAATAGAATCACTCCCCTTCTTAGTCTTAGGCAACCCCAAAATAAAGTCCATAGAAATGTCAATCCAAGTTCTTTTTAAGAATAGCACGCAAGGATGACAAGTAGTAGATTACAAAAATATTGTGCAAAGTTTAGCCCATAAAGTAATCCAAAAGTAAAATCCCTCCCCTTCTTAGTCCTAGGCAACCCCAAAATAAAGTGCATAGAAATGTCAATCCAAGTTCTTTTAAGAATAGCACGCACAAGTGTTCCCAAAGTTCTATTTACAACTTCAGTTTGTTCATCCGTTTGAGGATGACAAGTAGTAGATTACAACAATATTGGGCAAAGTTTAGCCCATAAAATAATCCAAAAATAGAATCACTCACCTTCTTAGTCCTAGGCAACCCCAAAATAAAGTCCATAGAAATGTCAGTCCAAGTTCTTTTTAAGAATAGCACGCAAAAGTGTTCTCAAAGTTCTATTTACAACTTCAGTTTGTCCATCCGTTTGAGGATGACAAGTAGTAGATTACAACAATATTGAGCAAAGTTTAGCACATAAAGTAATCCAAAAATAGAATCCCTCCCCTTCTTAGTCCTAGGCAACCCCAAAATAAAGTGCATAGAAATGTTAGTCCAAGTTCTTTTAAGAATAGCACGCAAAAGTGTTCCCAAAGTTCTATTTACAACTTCAGTTTGTCCATCCGTTTGAGGATGACAAGTAGTAGATTACAACAATATTGAGCAAAGTTTAGCCCATAAAGTAATCCAAAAATAGAATCCCTTCCTTTCTTAGTCCTAGGCAACCCCAAAATAAAGTCCATAGAAATGTCAGTCCAAGTTCTTTTTAAGAATAGCACGCAAAAGTGTTCTCAAAGTTCTATTTACAACTTCAGTTTGTCCATCCGTTTGAGGATGACAAGTAGTAGATTACAACAATATTGAGCAAAGTTTAGCACATAAAGTAATCCAAAAATAGAATCCCTCCCCTTCTTAGTCCTAGGCAACCCCAAAAAAAGTGCATAGAAATGTCAGTCCAAGTTCTTTTAAGAATAGAACGCAAAAGTGTTCCCAAAGTTCTATTTACAACTTCAGTTTGTCCATCTGTTTGAGGATGACAAGTAGTAGATTACAACAATATTGTGCAAAGTTTAGCCCATAAAGTAATTCGAAAATAGAATCCCTCCCCTTCTTAGTCCTAGGCAACACCAAAATAAAGTGCATAGAAATGTCAGTCCAAGTTCTTTTAAGAATAGCACGCAAAAGTGTTCCCAAAGTTCTATTTACAACTTCAGTTTGTCCATCCGTTTGAGGATGACAAGTAGTAGATTACAACAATATTGAGCAAAGTTTTGCCCATAAAGTAATCCAAAAATAAAATCCCTCCCCTTCTTAGTCCTAGGCAACCCCAAAATAAAGTGCATAGAAATGTCAATCCAAGTTCTTTTAAGAATAGCACGCACAAGTGTTCCCAAAGTTCTATTTACAACTTCAGTTTGTCCATCCGTTTGAGGTTGACAAGTAGTAGATTACAACAATATTGAGCAAAGTTTAGCCCATAAAGTAATCCAAAAATAGAATCCCTCCCCTTCTTAGTCCTAGGCAACCCCAAAATAAAGTGCATAGAAATGTCAATCCAAGTTCTTTTTAAGAATAGCACACAAAAGTGTTCCCAAAGTTCTATTTACAACTTCAGTTTGTCCATCCGTTTGAGGATGACAAGTAGTAGATTACAACAATATTGAGCAAAGTTTAGCCCATAAAGTAATCCAAAAATAGAATCCCTACCCTTCTGTTGTAATCTACTACTTGTCAATCCAAGTTCTTTTTAAGAATAGCACGCAAAAGTGTTCCCAAAGTTCTATTGACAACTTCAGTTTGTCCATCTGTTTGAGGATGACAAGTAGAAGATTACAACAATATTGTGCAAAGTTTAGCCCATAAAGTAATTCGAAAATAGAATCCCTCCCCTTCTTAGTCCTAGGCAACCCCAAAATAAAGTGCATAGAAATGTCAGTCCAAGTTCTTTTAAGAATAGCACGCAAAAGTGTTCCCAAAGTTCTATTGACAACTTCAGTTTTTCCATCTGTTTGAGGATGACAAGTAGTAGATTACAACAATATTGAGCAAAGTTTAGCCCATAAAGTAATCCAAAAATAGAATCCCTCCCCTTCTTAGTACTAGGCAACCCCAAAATAAAGTCATAGAAATGTCAGTCCAAGTTCTTTTTAAGAATAGCACGCAAAAGTGTTCTCAAAGTTCAATTTACAACTTCAGTTTGTCCATCCGTTTGAGGATGACAAGTAGTAGATTACAACAATATTGAGCAAAGTTTAGCCCATAAAGTAATCCAAAAATAGAATCCCTCCCCTTCTTAGTCCTAGGCAACCCCAAAATAAAGTCAATAGAAATGTCAATCCAAGTTCTTTTTAAGAATAGCACGCAAAAGTGTTCCCAAAGTTCTATTGACAACTTCAGTTTGTCCATCCGTTTGAGGATGACAAGTAGTAGATTACAACAATATTGAGCAAAGTTTAGCCCATAAAGTAATCCAAAAATAGAATCCCTTACCTTCTTAGTCCTAGGCAACCCCAAAATAAAGTGCATAGAAATGTCAATCCAAGTTCTTTTAAGAATAGCACGCACAAGTGTTCCAAAAGTTCTATTTACAACTTCAGTTTGTCCATCCGTTTGAGGATGACAAGTAGTAGATTACAACAATATTGAGCAAAGTTTAGCCCAAAAAGTAATCCAAAAATAGAATCACTACCCTTCTGTTGTAATCTACTACTTGTCAATCCAAGTTCTTTTTAAAAATAGCACGCAAAAGTGTTCCCAAAGTTCTATTGACAACTTCAGTTTGTCCATCTGTTTGAGGATGACAAGTAGTAGATTACAACAATATTGTGCAAAGTTTAGCCCATAAAGTAATTCGAAAATAGAATCCCTCCCCTTCTTAGTCCTAGGCAACCCCAAAATAAAGTGCATAGAAATGTCAGTCCAAGTTCTTTTAAGAATAGCACGCACAAGTGTTCCCAAAGTTCTATTTACAACTTCAGTTTGTCCATCCGTTTGAGGGTGACAAGTAGTAGATTACAACAATATTGAGCAAAGTTTAGCCCATAAAGTAATCCAAAAATAGAATCCCTCACCTTCTTAGTCCTAGGCAACCCCAAAATAAAGTCCATAGAAATGTCAATCCAAGTACTTTTTAAGAATAGCACGCAAAGTGTTCCCAAAGTTCTATTTACAACTTCAGTTTGTCCATCCGTTTGAGGATGACAAGTAATAGATTACAACAATATTGAGCAAAGTTTAGCCCATAAAGTAATCCAAAAATAGAATCCCTCCCCTTCTTAGTCCTAGGCAACCCCAAAATAAAGTCCATAGAAATGTCAATCCAAGTTCTTTTTAAGAATAGCACGCAAAAGTGTTCCCAAAATTTTATTTACAACTTCAGTTTGTCCATCCGTTTGAGGATGACAAGTAGTAGATTACAACAATATGGAGCAAAGTTTAGCCCATAAAGTAATCCAAAAATAAAATCCCTCCCCTTCTTAGTCCTAGGCAACCCCAAAATAAAGTCCATAGAAATGTCAGTCTAAGTTCTTTTTAAGAATAGCACGCAAAAGTGTTCTCAAAGTTCAATTTACAACTTCAGTTTGTCCATCCGTTTGAGGATGACAAGTAGTAGATTACAACAATATGGAGCAAAGTTTAGCCCATAAAGTAATCCAAAAATAAAATCACTCCCCTTCTTAGTCCTAGGCAACCCCAAAATAAAGTCCATAGAAATGTCAGTCCAAGTTCTTTTTAAGAATAGCACGCAAAAGTGTTCTCAAAGTTTAATTTACAACTTCAGTTTGTCCATCCGTTTGAGGATGACAAGTAGTAGATTACAACAATATGGAGCAAAGTTTAGCCCATAAAGTAATCCAAAAATAGAATCCCTCCCCTTCTTAGTCCTAGGCAACCCCAAAATAAAGTCCATAGAAATGTCACTCCAAGTTCTTTTTAAGAATAGCACGCAAAAGTGTTCCCAAAGTTCTATTGACAACTTCAGTTTGTCCATCCGTTTGAGGATGACAAGTAGTAGATTACAACAATATTGAGCAAAGTTTAGCACATAAAGTAATCCAAAAATAGAATCTCTACCCTTCTTAGTCCTAGGCAACCCCAAAATAAAGTGCATAGAAATGTCAATCCAATTCTTTTTAAGAATAGCACGCAAAAGTGTTCCCAAAGTTCTATTGACAACTTCAGTTTGTCCATCCGTTTGAGGATGACAAGTAGTAGATTACAACAATATGGAGCAAAGTTTAGCCCATAAAGTAATCCAAAAATAAAATCCCTCCCCTTCTTAGTCCTAGGTAACCCCAAAATAAAGTCCATAGAAATGTCAGTCCAAGTTCTTTTTAAGAATAGCACGCAAAAGTGTTCTCAAAGTTCTATTTACAACTTCAGTTTGTCCATCCGTTTGAGGATGACAAGTAGTAGATTACAACAATATTGAGCAAAGTTTAGCCCATAAAGTAATCCAAAAATAGAATCCCTCCCCTTCGTAGTCCTAGATAACCCCTAAATAATGTCCATAAAAATGTCAATCCAAGTTCTTTTTAAGAATAGCACGCAAAAGTGTTCCCAAAGTTCTATTTATAACTTCAATTTGTCCATCCGTTTGAGGATGACAAGTAGTAGATTACAACAATATGGAGCAAAGTTTAGCCCATAAAGTAATCTAAAAATAGAATCCCTCCCCTTCTTAGTCCTAGGCAACCCCAAAATAAAGTCCATAGAAATATCAGTCCAAGTTTTTTTAAGAATAGCACGCAAAAGTGTTCCCAAAGTTTTATTTACAACTTCAGTTTGTCCATCCGTTTGAGGATGACAAGTAGTAGATTACAACTTTATTGTGCAAAGTTTAGCCCATAAAGTAATCCATAAATAGAATCCCTCCCCTTCTTAGTCTTAGGCAACCCCAAAATAAAGTCCATAGAAATGTCAATCCAAGTTCTTTTTAAGAATAGCACGCAAGGATGACAAGTAGTAGATTACAAAAATATTGTGCAAAGTTTAGCCCATAAAGTAATCCAAAAGTAAAATCCCTTACCTTCTTAGTCATAGGCAACCCCAAAATAAAGTGCATTGAAATGTCAATCCAAGTTCTTTTAAGAATAGCACGCACAAGTGTTCCCAAAGTTCTATTTACAACTTCAGTTTGTGCATCCGTTTGAGGATGACAAGTAGTAGATTACAACAATATTGAGCAAAGTTTAGCACATAAAGTAATCCAAAAATAGAATCCCTCCCCTTCTTAGTCCTAGGCAACCCCAAAATAAAGTGCATAGAAATGTTAGTCCAAGTTCTTTTAAGAATAGCACGCAAAAGTGTTCCCAAAGTTCTATTTACAACTTCAGTTTGTCCATCCGTTTGAGGATGACAAGTAATAGATTACAACAATATTGAGCAAAGTTTAGCCCATAAAGTAATCCAAAAATAGAATCCCTCCCCTTCTTAGTCCTAGGCAACCCCAAAATAAAGTCCATAGAAATGTCAATCCAAGTTCTTTTTAAGAATAGCACGCAAAAGTGTTCCCAAAGTTTTATTGACAACTTCAGTTTGTCCATCCGTTTGAGGATGACAAGTAGTAGATTACAACAATATGGAGCAAAGTTTAGCCCATAAAGTAATCCAAAAATAAAATCCCTCCCCTTCTTAGTCCTAGGTAACCCCAAAATAAAGTCCATAGAAATGTCAATCCAAGTTCTTTTTAAGAATAGCACGCAAAAGTGTTCCCAAAGTTTTATTGACAACTTCAGTTTGTCCATCCGTTTGAGGATGACAAGTAATAGATTACAACAATATTGAGCAAAGTTTAGCCCATAAAGTAATCCAAAAATAGAATCCCTCCCCTTCTTAGTCCTAGGCAACCCCAAAATAAAGTCCATAGAAATGTCAATCCAAGTTCTTTTTAAGAATAGCACGCAAAAGTGTTCCCAAAGTTCTATTTACAACTTCAGTTTGTCCATCCGTTTGAGGATGACAAGTAATAGATTACAACAATATTGAGCAAAGTTTAGCCCATAAAGTAATCCAAAAATAGAATCTCTCCCCTTCTTAGTCCTAGGCAACCCCAAAATAAAGTCCATAGAAATGTCAATCCAAGTTCTTTTTAAGAATAGCACGCAAAAGTGTTCCCAAAGTTTTATTGACAACTTCAGTTTGTCCATCCGTTTGAGGATGACAAGTAGTAGATTACAACAATATGGAGCAAAGTTTAGCCCATAAAGTAATCCAAAAATAAAATCCCTCCCCTTCTTAGTCCTAGGCAACCCCAAAATAAAGTCCATAGAAATGTCAGTCTAAGTTCTTGATGCGATCATGGACAGCCACGCGCCGAGGAAGGCATGGAAATTCATGGGAGTGGCGTTTGGGAACCAAAAGAAAATCATTCAAGCATTGTTGGAGAAACCCGAGGCTACACGGACGTGTACACGGACCTGTACACGGGGTCCGTGTCCTTCACAACCCGAGATGAGCAAATCCAGTGCCTGCACGGACCTGGAGACGGACCCAGGCACGGGGTCCGTGCCCTTTGAAGTTGGCAAATACAGTGCCTACACGGACCCGTACACGGAGGTGAGCACGGGGTCCGTGTCGCTTGATCCCGATTGAAGAGTTTTACAGTATGTACACGGACCCGTCTACGGACGTCTGCACGGGGTCCGTGTCCTCTGTTTTCTGCGCGGATTTGTTTCCTTTTCTAGAGTTTTATTATTTTGGGAGACTAGATTGCATGGTATCTTTTGATATATTGACTATGTTGGACGAAAAATTACACACAATACATATTTTATTTTGAGTTTATCAAAACTTTTGAGAATTTTCTCTCAACTTTTCAAAGCCAAGCTTTGTCAAATCAAATCAAACTTATCAAAGTTTTTAACTTTGTGGCGTTTGTCGATCGTTGCTTGTGCGGATTGTCGTAGGCAAAGTTCTTCGAAGGTTCGTATAGTTTTCGATTGTTTATCCTCGTGTTTATTTATTGCTAAACTCTTGCTAGTTTAGAGGCGAATATCACATATTACTTGATTCAAAAGATCGGGAAAAACACACGAATCTTAATATCGTAATTGAATAGAGGGTGCGATTTATTTTTAATCGTGTTTGCTATTTATTCGTATCAAGATTCATATCATTTGGTATCAGAGCGCCAGGTTTATTGAATTCAAGTAAATTATCTTGTTCTTAAATTGCAGATCTGTATTATTTCTTCGAATATTTTCAGATCTGTTTTGTTCTATCGTTCTTCGTATTTTTTTCGTGAATCTGTGATACACGAAATTTTGAGTCCTTTTTTTTTTTTTTTTTTTTTTGAATTTTCGGAATACAAAGAGGAAAAAAAAAAAAAAAAAAGTACAAAAATTCCGAAAATTCACCATTATTTCTTTTTGATATATTGTTCTATTGTCTTCATAGAGTCATATTCAATTGTCTCACACAGTCAAAAAAAAAAAAAAAAATTTCCTATATTCGAATTTCTTGTCTACACAGTCCAAGTGAGTCGGTCGCATTTGTTCACAAGTTTGAACTTTGATTGTTTGATATACCCACAATACAAAGCTTGAGCACTTCCAAGAGAGCTTTCAAAATTCGAGTGATACACTTGAGTGAGAGTGACTTTTCTTTGGAGTGAACGGTGAGTATTTGTTGTGAGCATACAAATAAAGAGGTAAAAGACGAGTGAATTTCTTTGGAGTGATCGTGAGCATTTGGGTGAGGAATATTTTATTTCTACTAACCTTTTCTTGCAGGTACAACTTTGAAATTAAATGGAGAGGGAGGTAGGAGATAGTTCGAATTCGGGGGTGTCCAAAGCTCATCTAGATGCGTTGTTTGGGGATTTTAGTAGAGCGATGGCGACCCAAATGGAGTCGTTGCATGAGAGGTTGGGTAAACTTGAGGTTAGTGTTAGTGGGGGTAAACCTAAGCCTAGAGATTTGGGTAGAGATGATGAGGAGTATGATCTAGGAGGAGGCGATGAGAGTCAAAATGAGAATTGGGGTAGGAATGGGAGAGATAGAGGATTTGGTAGAGGAAGAAGGGAAGCCATGCGGGGTAGATATGAGGAGACTAGGGAAGATGGTCACATGGGTAGCATTAAGATGAAGATCCCTTCATTCCATGGGAAATCTGACCCGGAGGCGTACCTAGAATGGGAAAAGAGGGTAAAGTTCGTATTTGCATGTCACCACTACTCCGAACAAAAGAAGGTGAGGTTGGCGGTGGTTGAATTCTTAGACTATGCTCTCATTTGGTGGGATCAATTAGTGACCACTAAAAGAAAGTATAATGAGAGACCTATTGAATCTTGGGATGAGATGAAGAGTGTAATGAGGAAGAGGTTTGTGCCTAACCATTACTATAGGGAGATGTTTAAGAGGTTACAAACTTTGAGGCAAGGGTTGAAGAGTGTTGAGGACTACTATAAGGAGATGGAAGTACTCATGATTAGGGCAAATACTGAGGAGGATAATGAAGCAACTATGGCTCGTTTTCTTTGTGGTTTGAACAGGGAGATCCAAGATCAAGTGGAGCTTCGGCACTACTTAGATCTAGACGAAATGGTGCAAATGGCCATAAAGGTGGAGCAACAACTCAAAAGACGTGGAGTTGGTCGCACCAACCAAACCGGGGGTTCGTCTTCTTCTTGGCAATCCAATGTTGTGAAGCACGAGGAAAATAAAGTGGGGGCCAAGCCAAGATTTGACACTAAGCAGGAGGCGCCTAAACAAGGAGTCCAAGGTAAATCTGAAACTCCTTCTAATCGTTCTAGGGATACTAAATGCTTTAGATGTCAAGGGTTGGGTCACATTGCTAGTGAATGTCCTAATAAAAGAGTGATGGTTTTGAATGGTTATGGTGGGTATGAGTCCCAAAGCGAGGGTAGTGATGATGATATGCCTGCATTGGAGGATCCCGATGAGGGATATGAGGCGGTTGTAGGAGAATCATTGGTGACTAGGCGTATCATGATTGGCCAAGTCGAGGAGGAGGAGACCAATCAAAGGGGGAACTTGTTTCATACTAGATGCTTTGTAAATGAAAAGGTTTGCAATGTCATTATAGATGGAGGGAGTTGTACCAATGTAGCTAGTTGTGAGATGGTGGAGAAGTTGAATTTGCCTATTTTGAAACATCCACAACCATATAGGCTTCAATGGTTGAATGATTGTGCTGAGGTAAAAGTGAATGGGCAAGTTCTAGTTGCATTTTCGATTGGGAAGTACGTTGATGAGGTGTTATGCGATGTTGTGCCTATGCATGCTTGTCATATCTTGTTGGGTAGACCTTGGCAATTCGATAGGAAGGTAACACATGATGGTTTCAAGAATAGGTACTCATTTGTCCTAAACAAAGAACCAATTGTATTGCTTCCTCTGTCACCAAAACAAATACTTGAGGATCAATTAAAGAAAAGAAAAAGAGATGAGGCCGGAAAAAAGAGTGTCCAAAAGAGTGAGATGGCCTTAGAAAAAGAAAAAGAAAATTATATGGTCGAAAGAAAGAGTGAACAAAAGAGTGAGATGACCATAGAAAAGAAAAAAGAGAGAGGAAAAGAGGCCAAAGAAAAAGAAATGAAAAATAATTTGATGGCCCAAAGGAGTGAAAAGAGTGAGGATGAGAGTTGCTTATTATTGCATAAACCATTACATGTACCTTTGTACAAAGTGGTTTATCCATATTGTGATGATATCGCCGGTTCAATCCCGAGCATTGTTAATTTTTCTTTGCAGGATTCTATTGATGTTATGATAGGGAGGCTAGCAAGTGTTGTTGGTGCGAGGATACGATGGGATGAACCATGTGGATTCAAGAGCCATAGCAATGAGGTAAGGTTAGTTGTCACCGCAACATCCGAGAGGTATGATTTTCTCCCTTACCTTAATTCATTGTTGTTTTGTTTTCAAGAATTATGGGGACAAGTTGAAAATGTGATGCTTAAAGGATGTGAATGTGGTTTAGTCTTGTTACCTAAGTGTCATATTATTGAGAATGAATATGCATTGCATGAATTAGATTCAAATGTTATTGATTTTGAGTGTTCCAAGATTGTCCAATTGACACTTTGTCATGGCAATGACCTATGTGCATTAGGATTAAATTCATGTGGTGAGTTGAATGAAGACAGGGATAGTACATTTAGTGTGTTCTATTTGCATGATTCCTACTTGTTTGATGAAGACTTTGGGAAGAGCATGAATGACTATAAGAATTTCTTTGTCCATGATGAATATATTTTTAAGGAGACTAAGTTGTTCATGTTATGCTCGTTTTATGAGTTACTCGCTAGTGATGCATATTGTTATGATTTCATTATTGATAAGATGCATGCATTTCTATGTTGGTTACATATAAAAAGGTATGTCGAATGGTGTCGTAACGAGGGTCTTGCATGTATGAAGATAGCAACTAGGCTAGGGTTTTATGACATGCATGACTTATTTCTTATTCCTAGTAAACTTTGGTTGTGCACTTGTGTTGAAATTTTTGCGTTGTTAACTAGGTCTAAGAAGAAGAGGAATTTAATCTTTATGATGCTTAATGCGATATTGTCACTATCCTTTCATGTCACTTGTTATTTGATATTTGGTGTAAGTGATGTTTACAAGAAGAGAGCAACCAAGAAGTTGAGGTTCCAAATGTCAATGGCGCACATGGGGGATAGCACCTACAAAATTGAACTTCGAGGTAAGCATGTTGGTCACATAATCTTTGTCATTACTAACTTGCTTCTTTTTTGTGTAGGTAGCACGGATTTGAGGACAAATCCTTTTCAAGAAGGGGAGGATGATGCGATCATGGACAGCCACGTGCCGAGGAAGGCATGGAAATTCATGGGAGTGGCGTTTGGGAACCAAAAGAAAATCATTCAAGCATTGTTGGAGAAACCCGAGGCTACACGGACGTGTACACGGACCTGTACACGGGGTCCGTGTCTTTCACAACCCGAGATGAGCAAATCCAGTGCCTGCACGGACCTGGAGACGGACCCAGGCACGGGGTCCGTGCCCTTTGAAGTTGGCAAATACAGTGCCTACACGGACCCGTACACGGAGGTGAGCACGGGGTCCGTGTCGCTTGATCCCGATTGAAGAGTTTTACAGTATGTACACGGACCCGTCTACGGACGTCTGCACGGGGTCCGTGTCCTCTGTTTTCTGCGCGGATTTGTTTCCTTTTCTAGAGTTTTATTATTTTGGGAGACTAGATTGCATGGTATCTTTTGATATATTGACTATGTTGGACGAAAAATTACACACAATACATATTTTATTTTGAGTTTATCAAAACTTTTGAGAATTTTCTCTCAACTTTTCAAAGCCAAGCTTTGTCAAATCAAATCAAACTTATCAAAGTTTTTAACTTTGTGGCGTTTGTCGATCGTTGCTTGTGCGGATTGTCGTAGGCAAAGTTCTTCGAAGGTTCGTATAGTTTTCGATTGTTTATCCTCGTGTTTATTTGTTGCTAAACTCTTGCTAGTTTAGAGGCGAATATCACATATTACTTGATTCAAAAGATCGGGAAAAACACACGAATCTTAATATCGTAATTGAATAGAGGGTGCGATTTATTTTTAATCGTGTTTGCTATTTATTCGTATCAAGATTCATATCAGTTCTTTTTAAGAATAGCACGCAAAAGTGTTCTCAAAGTTCAATTTACAACTTCAGTTTGTCCATCCGTTTGAGGATGACAAGTAGTAGATTACAACAATATGGAGCAAAGTTTAGCCCATAAAGTAATCCAAAAATAAAATCCCTCCCCTTCTTAGTCCTAGGCAACCCCAAAATAAAGTCCATAGAAATGTCAGTCCATGTTCTTTTTAAGAATAGCACGCAAAAGTGTTCTCAAAGTTTAATTTACAACTTCAGTTTGTCCATCCGTTTGAGGATGACAAGTAGTAGATTACAACAATATGGAGCAAAGTTTAGCCCATAAAGTAATCCAAAAATGGAATCCCTCCCCTTCTTAGTCCTAGGCAACCCCAAAATAAAGTACATAGAAATGTCACTCCAAGTTCTTTTTAAGAATAGCACGCAAAAGTGTTCCCAAAGTTCTATTGACAACTTCAGTTTGTCCATCCGTTTGAGGATGACAAGTAGTAGATTACAACAATATTGAGCAAAGTTTAGCACATAAAGTAATCCAAAAATAGAATCTCTACCCTTCTTAGTCCTAGGCAACCCCAAAATAAAGTGCATAGAAATGTCAATCCAATTCTTTTAAGAATAGCACGCAAAAGTGTTCCCAAAGTTCTATTGACAACTTCAGTTTGTCCATCCGTTTGAGGATGACAAGTAGTAGATTACAACAATATGGAGCAAAGTTTAGCCCATAAAGTAATCCAAAAATAAAATCCCTCCCCTTCTTAGTCCTAGGTAACCCCAAAATAAAGTCCATAGAAATGTCAGTCCAAGTTCTTTTTAAGAATAGCACGCAAAAGTGTTCTCAAAGTTCTATTTACAACTTCAGTTTGTCCATCCGTTTGAGGATGACAAGTAGTAGATTACAACAATATTGAGCAAAGTTTAGCCCATAAAGTAATCCAAAAATAGAATCCCTCCCCTTCGTAGTCCTAGATAACCCCTAAATAATGTCCATAAAAATGTCAATCCAAGTTCTTTTTAAGAATAGCACGCAAAAGTGTTCCCAAAGTTCTATTTATAACTTCAATTTGTCCATCCGTTTGAGGATGACAAGTAGTAGATTACAACAATATGGAGCAAAGTTTAGCCCATAAAGTAATCTAAAAATAGAATCCCTCCCCTTCTTAGTCCTAGGCAACCCCAAAATAAAGTCCATAGAAATATCAGTCCAAGTTTTTTTAAGAATAGCACGCAAAAGTGTTCCCAAAGTTTTATTTACAACTTCAGTTTGTCCATCCGTTTGAGGATGACAAGTAGTAGATTACAACTTTATTGTGCAAAGTTTAGCCCATAAAGTAATCCATAAATAGAATCCCTCCCCTTCTTAGTCTTAGGCAACCCCAAAATAAAGTCCATAGAAATGTCAATCCAAGTTCTTTTTAAGAATAGCACGCAAGGATGACAAGTAGTAGATTACAAAAATATTGTGCAAAGTTTAGCCCATAAAGTAATCCAAAAGTAAAATCCCTTACCTTCTTAGTCATAGGCAACCCCAAAATAAAGTGCATTGAAATGTCAATCCAAGTTCTTTTAAGAATAGCACGCACAAGTGTTCCCAAAGTTCTATTTACAACTTCAGTTTGTGCATCCGTTTGAGGATGACAAGTAGTAGATTACAACAATATTGAGCAAAGTTTAGCACATAAAGTAATCCAAAAATAGAATCCCTCCCCTTCTTAGTCCTAGGCAACCCCAAAATAAAGTGCATAGAAATGTTAGTCCAAGTTCTTTTAAGAATAGCACGCAAAAGTGTTCCCAAAGTTCTATTTACAACTTCAGTTTGTCCATCCGTTTGAGGATGACAAGTAATAGATTACAACAATATTGAGCAAAGTTTAGCCCATAAAGTAATCCAAAAATAGAATCCCTCCCCTTCTTAGTCCTAGGCAACCCCAAAATAAAGTCCATAGAAATGTCAATCCAAGTTCTTTTAAGAATAGCACGCAAAAGTGTTCCCAAAGTTTTATTGACAACTTCAGTTTGTCCATCCGTTTGAGGATGACAAGTAGTAGATTACAACAATATGGAGCAAAGTTTAGCCCATAAAGTAATCCAAAAATAAAATCCCTCCCCTTCTTAGTCCTATGTAACCCCAAAATAAAGTCCATAGAAATGTCAATCCAAGTTCTTTTTAAGAATAGCACGCAAAAGTGTTCCCAAAGTTTTATTGACAACTTCAGTTTGTCCATCCGTTTGAGGATGACAAGTAATAGATTACAACAATATTGAGCAAAGTTTAGCCCATAAAGTAATCCAAAAATAGAATCCCTCCCCTTCTTAGTCCTAGGCAACCCCAAAATAAAGTCCATAGAAATGTCAATCCAAGTTCTTTTTAAGAATAGCACGCAAAAGTGTTCCCAAAGTTTTATTGACAACTTCAGTTTGTCCATCCGTTTGAGGATGACAAGTAGTAGATTACAATAATATGGAGCAAAGTTTAGCCCATAAAGTAATCCAAAAATAAAATCCCTCCCCTTCTTAGTCCTAGGCAACCCCAAAATAAAGTCCATAGAAATGTCAGTCCAAGTTCTTTTTAAGAATAGCACGCAAAAGTGTTCCCAAAGTTTTATTTACAACTTCAGTTTGTCCATCCGTTTGAGGATGACAAGTAGTAGATTACAACTTTATTGTGCAAAGTTTAGCCCATAAAATAATCCATAAATAGAATCCCTCCTCTTCTTAGTCTTAGGAAACCCCAAAATAAAGTCCATAGAAATGTCAATCCAAGTTCTTTTTAAGAATAGCACGCAAGGATGACAAGTAGTAGATTACAAAAATATTGTGCAAAGTTTAGCCCATAAAGTAATCCAAAAGTAAAATCCCTTACCTTCTTAGTCCTAGGCAACCCCAAAATAAAGTGCATAGAAATGTCAATCCAAGTTCTTTTAAGAATAGCACGCACAAGTGTTCCCAAAGTTCTATTTATAACTTCAGTTTGTGCATCCGTTTGAGGATGACAAGTAGTAGATTACAACAATATTGGGCAAATTTTAGCCCATAAAATAATCCAAAAATAGAATCCCTCACCTTCTTAGTCCTAGGCAACCCCAAAATAAAGTCCATAGAAATGTCAGTCCAAGTTCTTTTAAGAATAGCACGCACAAGTGTTCCCAAAGTTCTATTTACAACTTCAGTTTGTCCATCCGTTTGAGGGTGACAAGTAGTAGATTACAACAATATTGAGCAAAGTTTAGCCCATAAAGTAATCCAAAAATAGAATCCCTCACCTTCTTAGTCCTAGGCAACCCCAAAATAAAGTCCATAGAAATGTCAATCCAAGTACTTTTAAGAATAGCACGCAAAAGTGTTCCCAAAGTTCTATTTACAACTTCAGTTTGTCCATCCGTTTGAGGATGACAAGTAATAGATTACAACAATATTGAGCAAAGTTTAGCCCATAAAGTAATCCAAAAATAGAATCTCTCCCCTTCTTAGTCCTAGGCAACCCCAAAATAAAGTCCATAGAAATGTCAATCCAAGTTCTTTTTAAGAATAGCACGCAAAAGTGTTCCCAAAGTTTTATTGACAACTTCAGTTTGTCCATCCGTTTGAGGATGACAAGTAGTAGATTACAACAATATGGAGCAAAGTTTAGCCCATAAAGTAATCCAAAAATAAAATCCCTCCCCTTCTTAGTCCTAGACAACCCCAAAATAAAGTCCATAGAAATGTCAGTCTAAGTTCTTTTTAAGAATAGCACGCAAAAGTGTTCTCAAAGTTCAATTTACAACTTCAGTTTGTCCATCCGTTTGAGGATGACAAGTAGTAGATTACAACAATATGGAGCAAAGTTTAGCCCATAAAGTAATCCAAAAATAAAATCCCTCCCCTTCTTAGTCCTAGGCAACCCCAAAATAAAGTCCATAGAAATGTCAGTCCAAGTTCTTTTAAGAATAGCACGCAAAAGTGTTCTCAAAGTTTAATTTACAACTTCAGTTTGTCCATCCGTTTGAGGATGACAAGTAGTAGATTACAACAATATGGAGCAAAGTTTAGCCCATAAAGTAATCCAAAAATAGAATCCCTCCCCTTCTTAGTCCTAGGCAACCCCAAAATAAAGTCCATAGAAATGTCACTCCAAGTTCTTTTTAAGAATAGCACGCAAAAGTGTTCCTAAAGTTCTATTGACAACTTCAGTTTGTCCATCCGTTTGAGGATGACAAGTAGTAGATTACAACAATATTGAGCAAAGTTTAGCACATAAAGTAATCCAAAAATAGAATCTCTACCCTTCTTAGTCCTAGGCAACCCCAAAATAAAGTGCATAGAAATGTCAATCCAATTTTTTTTAAGAATAGCACGCAAAAGTGTTCCCAAAGTTCTATTGACAACTTCAGTTTGTCCATCCGTTTGAGGATGACAAGTAGTAGATTACAACAATATGGAGCAAAGTTTAGCCCATAAAGTAATCCAAAAATAAAATCCCTCCCCTTCTTAGTCCTAGGTAACCCCAAAATAAAGTCCATAGAAATGTCAGTCCAAGTTCTTTTAAGAATAGCACGCAAAAGTGTTCTCAAAGTTCTATTTACAACTTCAGTTTGTTCATCCGTTTGAGGATGACAAGTAGTAGATTACAACAATATTGAGCAAAGTTTAGCCCATAAAGTAATCCAAAAATAGAATCCCTCCCCTTCGTAGTCCTAGATAACCCCTAAATAATGTCCATAAAAATGTCAATCCAAGTTCTTTTAAGAATAGCACGCAAAAGTGTTCCCAAAGTTCTATTTATAACTTCAATTTGTCCATCCGTTTGAGGATGACAAGTAGTAGATTACAACAATATGGAGCAAAGTTTAGCCCATAAAGTAATCTAAAAATAGAATCCCTCCCCTTCTTAGTCCTAGGCAACCCCAAAATAAAGTCCATAGAAATGTCAATCCAAGTTCTTTTAAGAATAGCACGCAAAAGTGTTCCCAAAGTTCTATTTACAACTTCAGTTTGTCCATCCGTTTGAGGATGACAAGTAGTAGATTACAACTTATTGTGCAAAGTTTAGCCCATAAAGTAATCCATAAATAGAATCCCTCCCTTCTTAGTCCTAGGCAACCCCAAAATAAAGTCCATAGAAATGTCAATCCAAGTTCTTTTAAGAATAGCACGCAAAAGTGTTCTCAAAGTTCTATTTACAACTTCAGTTTGTCCATCCGTTTGAGGATGACAAGTAGTAGATTACAACTTTATTGTGCAAAGTTTAGCCCATAAAGTAATCCATAAATAGAATCCCTCCCCTTCTTAGTCCTAGGCAACCCCAAAATAAAGTCCATAGAAATGTCAATCCAAGTTCTTTTAAGAATAGCACGCAAAAGTGTTCCCAAAGTTCTATTTACAACTTCAGTTTGTGCATCCGTTTGAGGATGACAAGTAGTAGATTACAACAATATTGGGCAAAGTTTAGCCCATAAAATAATCCAAAAATAGAATCCCTCACCTTCTTAGTCCTAGGCAACCCCAAAATAAAGTGCATAGAAATGTCAGTCCAAGTTCTTTTAAGAATAGCACGCACAAGTGTTCCCAAAGTTCTATTTACAACTTCAGTTTGTCCATCCGTTTGAGGATGACAAGTAGTAGATTACAACAATATTGAGCAAAGTTTAGCCCATAAAGTAATCCAAAAATAGAATCCCTCCCTTTCTTAGTCCTAGGCAACCCCAAAATAAAGTCCATAGAAATGTCAGTCCAAGTTCTTTTTAAGAATAGCACGCAAAAGTGTTCTCAAAGTTCTATTTACAACTTCAGTTTGTCCATCCGTTTGAGGATGACAAGTAGTAGATTACAACAATATTGAGCAAAGTTTAGCACATAAAGTAATCCAAAAATAGAATCCCTCCCCTTCTTAGTCCTAGGCAACCCCAAAATAAAGTGCATAGAAATGTCAGTCCAAGTTCTTTTAAGAATAGAACGCAAAAGTGTTCCCAAAGTTCTATTTACAACTTCAGTTTGTCCATCTGTTTGAGGATGACAAGTAGTAGATTACAACAATATTGTGCAAAGTTTAGCCCATAAAGTAATTCGAAAATAGAATCCCTCCCCTTCTTAGTCCTAGGCAACCCCAAAATAAAGTGCATAGAAATGTCAGTCCAAGTTCTTTTAAGAATAGCACGCAAAAGTGTTCCCAAAGTTCTATTTACAACTTCAGTTTGTCCATCCGTTTGAGGATGACAAGTAGTAGATTACAACAATATTGAGCAAAGTTTTGCCCATAAAGTAATCCAAAAATAAAATCCCATCCCTTCTTAGTCCTAGGCAACCCCAAAATAAAGTGCATAGAAATGTCAATCCAAGTTCTTTTAAGAATAGCACGCACAAGTGTTCCCAAAGTTCTATTTACAACTTCAGTTTGTCCATCCGTTTGAGGTTGACAAGTAGTAGATTACAACAATATTGAGCAAAGTTTAGCCCATAAAGTAATCCAAAAATAGAATCCCTCCCCTTCTTAGTCCTAGGCAACCCCAAAATAAAGTGCATAGAAATGTCAATCCAAGTTCTTTTAAGAATAGCACGCAAAAGTGTTCCCAAAGTTCTATTTACAACTTCAGTTTGTCCATCCGTTTGAGGATGACAAGTAGTAGATTACAACAATATTGAGCAAAGTTTAGCCCATAAAGTAATCCAAAAATAGAATCCCTACCCTTCTGTTGTAATCTACTACTTGTCAATCCAAGTTCTTTTTAAGAATAGCACGCAAAAGTGTTCCCAAAGTTCTATTGACAACTTCAGTTTGTCCATCTGTTTGAGGATGACAAGTAGAAGATTACAACAATATTGTGCAAAGTTTAGCCCATAAAGTAATTCGAAAATAGAATCCCTCCCCTTCTTAGTCCTAGGCAACCCCAAAATAAAGTGCATAGAAATGTCAGTCCAAGTTCTTTTAAGAATAGCACGCAAAAGTGTTCCCAAAGTTCTATTGACAACTTCAGTTTGTCCATCTGTTTGAGGATGACAAGTAGTAGATTACAACAATATTGAGCAAAGTTTAGCCCATAAAGTAATCCAAAAATAGAATCCCTCCCCTTCTTAGTCCTAGGCAACCCCAAAATAAAGTCCATAGAAATGTCAGTCCAAGTTCTTTTTAAGAATAGCACGCAAAAGTGTTCCCAAAGTTCAATTTACAACTTCAGTTTGTCCATCCGTTTGAGGATGACAATTAGTAGATTACAACAATATTGAGCAAAGTTTAGCCCATAAAGTAATCCAAAAATAGAATCCCTCCCCTTCTTAGTCCTAGGCAACCCCAAAATAAAGTCAATAGAAATGTCAATCCAAGTTCTTTTTAAGAATAGCACGCAAAAGTGTTCCCAAAGTTCTATTGACAACTTCAGTTTGTCCATCCGTTTGAGGATGACAAGTAGTAGATTACAACAATATTGAGCAAAGTTTAGCCCATAAAGTAATCCAAAAATAGAATCCCTTACCTTCTTAGTCCTAGGCAACCCCAAAATAAAGTGCATAGAAATGTCAATCCAAGTTCTTTTAAGAATAGCACGCACAAGTGTTCCAAAAGTTCTATTTACAACATCAGTTTGTCCATCCGTTTGAGGATGACAAGTAGTAGATTACAACAATATTGAGCAAAGTTTAGCCCATAAAGTAATCCAAAAATAGAATCCCTACCCTTCTGTTGTATTCTACTACTTGTCAATCCAAGTTCTTTTTAAAAATAGCACGCAAAAGTGTTCCCAAAGTTCTATTGACAACTTCAGTTTGTCCATCTGTTTGAGGATGACAAGTAGTAGATTACAACAATATTGTGCAAAGTTTAGCCCATAAAGTAATTCGAAAATAGAATCCCTCCCCTTCTTAGTCCTAGGCAACCCCAAAATAAAGTGCATAGAAATGTCAGTCCAAGTTCTTTTAAGAATAGCACGCACAAGTGTTCCCAAAGTTCTATTTACAACTTCAGTTTGTCCATCCGTTTGAGGATGACAAGTAGTAGATTACAACAATATTGAGCAAAGTTTAGCCCATATAGTAATCCAAAAATAGAATCCCTCACCTTCTTAGTCCTAGGCAACCCCAAAATAAAGTCCATAGAAATGTCAATACAAGTACTTTTTAAGAATAGCACGCAAAAGTGTTCCCAAAGTTCTATTTACAACTTCAGTTTGTCCATCCGTTTGAGGATGACAAGTAATAGATTACAACAATATTGAGCAAAGTTTAGCCCATAAAGTAATCCAAAAATAGAATCTCTCCCCTTCTTAGTCCTAGGCAACCCCAAAATAAAGTCCATAGAAATGTCAATCCAAGTTCTTTTTAAGAATAGCACGCAAAAGTGTTCCCAAAGTTTTATTGACAACTTCAGTTTGTCCATCCGTTTGAGGATGACAAGTAGTAGATTACAACAATATGGAGCAAAGTTTAGCCCATAAAGTAATCCAAAAATAAAATCCCTCCCCTTCTTAGTCCTAGGCAACCCCAAAATAAAGTCCATAGAAATGTCAGTCCTAAGTTCTTTTTAAGAATAGCACGCAAAAGTGTTCTCAAAGTTCAATTTACAACTTCAGTTTGTCCATCCGTTTGAGGATGACAAGTAGTAGATTACAACAATACGGAGCAAAGTTTAGCCCATAAAGTAATCCAAAAATAAAATCCCTCCCCTTCTTAGTCCTAGGCAACCCCAAAATAAAGTCCATAGAAATGTCAGTCCAAGTTCTTTTTAAGAATAGCACGCAAAAGTGTTCTCAAAGTTTAATTTACAACTTCAGTTTGTCCATCCGTTTGAGGATGACAAGTAGTAGATTACAACAATATGGAGCAAAGTTTAGCCCATAAAGTAATCCAAAAATAGAATCCCTCCCCTTCTTAGTCCTAGGCAACCCCAAAATAAAGTCCATAGAAATGTCACTCCAAGTTCTTTTTAAGAATAGCACGCAAAAGTGTTCCCAAAGTTCTATTGACAACTTCAGTTTGTCCATCCGTTTGAGGATGACAAGTAGTAGATTACAACAATATTGAGCAAAGTTTAGCACATAAAGTAATCCAAAAATAGAATCTCTACCCTTCTTAGTCCTAGGCAACCCCAAAATAAAGTGCATAGAAATGTCAATCCAATTCTTTTTAAGAATAGCACGCAAAAGTGTTCCCAAAGTTCTATTGACAACTTCAGTTTGTCCATCCGTTTGAGGATGACAAGTAGTAGATTACAACAATATGGAGCAAAGTTTAGCCCATAAAGTAATCCAAAAATAAAATCCCTCCCCTTCTTAGTCCTAGGCAACCCCAAAATAAAGTCCATAGAAATGTCAGTCCAAGTTCTTTTTAAGAATAGCACGCAAAAGTGTTCTCAAAGTTCTATTTACAACTTCAGTTTGTCCATCCGTTTGAGGATGACAAGTAGTAGATTACAACAATATTGAGCAAAGTTTAGCCCATAAAGTAATCCAAAAATAGAATCCCTCCCCTTCGTAGTCCTAGATAACCCCTAAATAATGTCCATAAAAATGTCAATCCAAGTTCTTTTTAAGAATAGCACGCAAAAGTGTTCCCAAAGTTCTATTTATAACTTCAATTTGTCCATCCGTTTGAGGATGACAAGTAGTAGATTACAACAATATGGAGCAAAGTTTAGCCCATAAAGTAATCTAAAAATAGAATCCCTCCCCTTCTTAGTCCTAGGCAACCCCAAAATAAAGTCCATAGAAATATCAGTCCAAGTTCTTTTTAAGAATAGCACGCAAAAGTGTTCCCAAAGTTTTATTTACAACTTAAGTTTGTCCATCCGTTTGAGGATGACAAGTAGTAGATTACAACTTTATTGTGCAAAGTTTAGCCCATAAAGTAATCCATAAATAGAATCCCTCCCCTTCTTAGTCCTAGGGAACCCCAAAATAAAGTCCATAGAAATGTCAGTCCAAGTTCTTTTTAAGAATAGCACGCAAAAGTGTTCTCAAAGTTCTATATACAACTTCAGTTTGTCCATCCGTTTGAGGATGACAAGTAGTAGATTACAACAATATTGAGCAAAGTTTAGCACATAAAGTAATCCAAAAATAGAATCCCTCCCCTTCTTAGTCCTAGGCAACACCAAAATAAAGTGCATAGAAATGTCAGTCCAAGTTCTTTTTAGAATAGCACGCAAAAGTGTTCCCAAAGTTCTATTTACAACTTCAGTTTGTCCATCCGTTTGAGGATGACAAGTAGTAGATTACAACAATATTGAGCAAAGTTTAGCCCATAAAGTAATCCAAAAATAGAATCCCTCCCTTTCTTAGTCCTAGGCAACCCCAAAATAAAGTCCATAGAAATGTCAGTCCAAGTTCTTTTTAAGAAAAGCACGCAAAAGTGTTCTCAAAGTTCTACTTACAACTTCAGTTTGTCCATCCGTTTGAGGATGACAAGTAGTAGATTACAACAATATTGAGCAAAGTTTAGCACATAAAGTAATCCAAAAATAGAATCCCTCCCCTTCTTAGTACTAGGCAACCCCAAAATAAAGTGCATAGAAATGTCAGTCCAAGTTCTTTTAAGAATAGCACGCAAAAGTGTTCCCAAAGTTCTGTTTACAACTTCAGTTTGTCCATCTGTTTGAGGATGACAAGTAGTAGATTACAACAATATTGTGCAAAGTTTAGCCCATAAAGTAATTCGAAAATAGAATCCCTCCCCTTCTTAGTCCAAGGCAACCCCAAAATAAAGTGCATAGAAATGTCAGTCCAAGTTCTTTTAAGAATAGCACGCAAAAGTGTTCCCAAAGTTCTATTGACAACTTCAGTTTGTCCATCTGTTTGAGGATGACAAGTAGTAGATTACAACAATATTGAGCAAAGTTTAGCCCATAAAGTAATCCAAAAATAGAATTCCTCCCCTTCTTAGTCCTAGGCAACCCCAAAATAAAGTCCATAGAAATGTCAGTCCATGTTCTTTTTAAGAATAGCACGCAAAAGTGTTCCCAAAGTTCTATTGACAACTTCAATTTGTCCATCTATTTGAGGATGACAAGTAGTAGATTACAACAATATTGAGCAAAGTTTAGCCCACCCCTTCTTAGTCCTAGGCAACCCCAAAATAAAGTCCATAGAAATGTCAGTCCAAGTTCTTTTTAAGAATAGCACGCAAAAGTGTTCTCAAAGTTCTATTTACAACTTCAGTTTGTCCATCCGTTTGAGGATGACAAGTAGTAGATTACAACAATATTGAGCAAAGTTTAGTAAAGTAATCCAAAAATAGAATCCCTCCCCTTCTTAGTCCTAGGCAACCCCAAAATAAAGTGCATAGAAATGTCAGTCCAAGTTCTTTTAAGAATAGCACGCAAAAGTGTTCCCAAAGTTCTATTTACAACTTCAGTTTGTCCATCTGTTTGAGGATGACAAGTAGTAGATTACAACAATATTGTGCAAAGTTTAGCCCATAAAGTAATTCGAAAATAGAATCCCTCCCCTTCTTAGTCCTAGGCAACCCCAAAATAAAGTGCATAGAAATGTCAGTCCAAGTTCTTTTAAGAATAGCACGCAAAAGTGTTCCCAAAGAATTGTTAACTTCAGTTTGTCCATCTGTTTGAGGATGACAAGTAGTAGATTACAACAATATTGAGCAAAGTTTAGCCCATAAAGTAATCCAAAAATAGAATCCCTCCCCTTCTTAGTCCTAGGCAACCCCAAAATAAAGTCCATAGAAATGTCAGTCTAAGTTCTTTTTAAGAATAGCACGCAAAAGTGTTCTCAAAGTTCTATTTACAACTTCAGTTTGTCCATCCGTTTGAGGATGACAAGTAGTAGATTACAACAATATTGAGAAAAGTTTAGCCCATAAAGTAATCCAAAAATAGAATCCCTCCCCTTCTTAGTCCTAGGCAACCCCAAAATAAAGTCAATAGAAATGTCAATCCAAGTTCTTTTTAAGAATAGCACGCAAAAGTGTTCCCAAAGTTCTATTGACAATTTCAGTTTGTCCATCCGTTTGAGGATGACAAGTAGTAGATTACAACAATATTGAGCAAAGTTTAGTCCATAAAGTAATCCAAAAATAGAATCCCTTACCTTCTTAGTCCTAGGCAACCCCAAAATAAAGTGCATAGAAATGTCAATCCAAGTTCTTTTAAGAATAGCACGCACAAGTGTTCCAAAAGTTCTATTTACAACTTCAGTTTGTCCATCCGTTTGAGGATGACAAGTAGTAGATTACAACAATATTGAGCATAGTTTAGCCCATAAAGTAATCCAAAAATAGAATCCCTCACCTTCTTAGTCCTAGGCAACCCCAAAATAAAGTCCATAGAAATGTCAATCCAAGTACTTTTTAAGAATAGCACGCAAAAGTGTTCTCAAAGTTCTATTTACAACTTCAGTTTGTCCATCCGTTTGAGGATGACAAGTAGTAGATTACAACAATATTGAGCAAAGTTTAGCCCATAAAGTAATCCAAAAATAGAATCCCCCTCCTTCTTAGTCCTAGGCAACCCCAAAATAAAGTCCATAGAAATGTCAATCCAAGTTCTTTTTAGGAATAGCACGCAAAAGTGTTCCCAAAGTTCTATTTACAACTTCAGTTTGTCCATCCGTTTGAGGATGACAAGTAGTAGATTACAACAATATTGAGCAAAGTTTAGCCCATAAAGTAATCCAAAAATAGAATCCCTCCCCTTCTTAGTCCTAGGCAACCCCAAAATAAAGTGCATAGAAATGTCAATCCAAGTTCTTTTTAAGAATAGCACGCAAAAGTGTTCCCAAAGTTCTATTTACAACTTCAGTTTGTCCATCCGTTTGAGGATGACAAGTAGTAGATTACAACTTTATTGTGCAAAGTTTAGCCCATAAAGTAATCCATAAATAGAATCCCTCCCCTTCTTAGTCTTAGGCAACCCCAAAATAAAGTCCATAGAAATGTCAATCCAAGTTCTTTTTAAGAATAGCACGCAAGGATGACAAGTAGTAGATTACAAAAATATTGTGCAAAGTTTAGCCCATAAAGTAAGCCAAAGGTAAAATCCCTTACCTTCTTAGTCCTAGGCAACCCCAAAATAAAGTGCATAGAAATGTCAATCCAAGTTCTTTTAAGAATAGCACGCACAAGTGTTCCCAAAGTTCTATTTACAACTTCAGTTTGTGCATCCGTTTGAGGATGACAAGTAGTAGATTACAACAATATTGGGCAAAGTTTAGCCCATAAAATAATCCAAAAATAGAATCCCTCACCTTCTTAGTCCTAGGCAACCCCAAAATAAAGTGCATAGAAATGTCAGTCCAAGTTCTTTTAAGAATAGCACGCACAAGTGTTCCCAAAGTTCTATTTACAACTTCAGTTTGTCCATCCGTTTGAGGATGACAAGTAGTAGATTACAACAATATTGAGCAATGTTTAGCCATAAAGTAATCCAAAATAGAATCCCTCCCTTCTTAGTCCTAGGCAACCCCAAAATAAAGTCCATAGAAATGTCAGTCCAAGTTCTTTTTAAGAATAGCACGCAAAAGTGTTCTCAAAGTTCTATTTACAACTTCAGTTTGTCCATCCGTTTGAGGATGACAAGTAGTAGATTACAACAATATTGAGCAAAGTTTAGCACATAAAGTAATCCAAAAATAGAATCCCTCCCCTTCTTAGTCCTAGGCAACCCCAAAATAAAGTGCATAGAAATGTCAGTCCAAGTTCTTTTAAGAATAGAACGCAAAAGTGTTCCCAAAGTTCTATTTACAACTTCAGTTTGTCCATCTGTTTGAGGATGACAAGTAGTAGATTACAACAATATTGTGCAAAGTTTAGCCCATAAAGTAATTCGAAAATAGAATCCCTCCCCTTCTTAGTCCTAGGCAACCCCAAAATAAAGTGCATAGAAATGTCAGTCCAAGTTCTTTTAAGAATAGCACGCAAAAGTGTTCCCAAAGTTCTATTTACAACTTCAGTTTGTCCATCCGTTTGAGGATGACAAGTAGTAGATTACAACAATATTGAGAAAAGTTTAGCCCATAAAGTAATCCAAAAATAGAATCCCTCCCCTTCTTAGTCCTAGGCAACCCCAAAATAAAGTCCATAGAAATGTCAATCCAAGTTCTTTTAAGAATAGCACGCAAAAGTGTTCCCAAAGTTCTATTGACAACTTCAGTTTGTCCATCCGTTTGAGGATGACAAGTAGTAGATTACAACAATATTGAGCAAAGTTTAGCCCATAAAGTAATCCAAAAATAGAATCCCTCCCCTTCTTAGTCCTAGGCAACCCCAAAATAAAGTCCATAGAAATGTCAATCCAAGTTCTTTTAAGAATAGCACGCAAAAGTGTTCTCAAAGTTCTATTTACAACTTCAGTTTGTCCATCCGTTTGAGGATGACAAGTAGTAGATTACAACAATATGGAGCAAAGTTTAGCCCATAAAGTAATCCAAAAATAGAATCCCTCCCCTTCTTAGTCCTAGGCAACCCCAAAATAAAGTCCTATAGAAATGTCAGTCCAAGTTCTTTTTAAGAATAGCACGCAAAAGTGTTCCAAAGTTTAATTTACAACTTCAGTTTGTCCATCCGTTTGAGGATGACAAGTAGTAGATTACAACAATATTGAGCAAAGTTTAGCCCATAAAGTAATCCAAAATAGAATCCCTCCCCTTCTTAGTCCTAGGCAACCCCAAAATAAAGTCCATAGAAATGTCACTCCAATTCTTTTTAAGAATAGCACGCAAAAGTGTTCCCAAAGTTCTTTGGAACACTTTGCGTGCTATTCTTAAAAGAACTTGGATTGACATTTAGTAGTAGATTACAAGAAGGGTAGGGATTCTATTTTTGATTACTTTATGGGCTAAACTTTGCTCAATATTGTTGTAATCTATACTTGTCATCCTCAAACGGATGGACAAACTGAAGTTGTAAATAGACTTTGGGAACACTTTTGCGTGCTATTCTTAAAAAGAACTTGGATTGACATTTCTATGCACTTTATTTTGGGGTTGCCTAGACTAGAGGGGGAGGGATTCT